>NC_064812.1:3416309-3459323 GCF_023721935.1 Panthera uncia | reverse complement strand
AAATGGGGAAAATGGGGAAAATGGGGAAAATGGGGAAAATGGGGAAAGGTTGGTCAAAGCGTACAAGCTTTCAATCAGAAGATGAATATATTCTGGGGCTCTAGTGCAGAGCACTGTGATTATGTTTAATAATAATATATTACATACTTAAAGTTGATTTAAAAATAGATCTTAAATGTTCTCACCACATGGGAATGCAAACTGGTATAGCCACTCTGGAGAACAGTATGGAGGTTCCTCAAAAAGTTAAAAATATGGGGCGCCTGGGTGGCGCAGTCGGTTAAGCGTCCGGCTTCAGCCAGGTCACGATCTCGCGGTCTGTGAGTTCGAGCCCCGCGTCAGGCTCTGGGCTGATGGCTCGGAGCCTGGAGCCTGTTTCCGATTCTGTGTCTCCCTCTCTCTCTGCCCCTCCCCCGTTCATGCTCTGTCTCTCTCTGTCCCAAAAATAAATTAAAAAAAAAAAAAAAGTTAAAAATAGGGGCGCCTGGGTGGCTCGGTCAGTTAAGCATCAGACTCTTGACTGTGGCTCAGGTCATGATCTCACAATTCGTGAGATCGAGTCCCCGGTCAGGCTCTACAATGGGCACAGAGCCTGCTTGGGATTCTTTCTCCCTCTCCCCTCCCCACCCTCCCCTGCTTGCATGTGTGCTCATGTACAGGCATGCTCTCTCAAAAAACAGTTAAAAAAGAGAACCACCCTGTGATCCAGCAATTGCACTACTAGGTTTTTACACAAAGGACACAAAAATACTAATTCAAAGGGACACATGCACCCTAATGTTTACAGCAACACTATCTACAGTAGCCAAATTAGGGAAAAAGCACAAGTGTCCATCACCTGATGAATGGATAATGAATGTGGTATGTGTATACACAAACACACACAACATACACACACACACACACACACACACACACACACACAATGGAACGGTACCCATAAAAAAGAATGAAATCTTGTCATCTGCGACAACACAGATGGAGCTACGGAGCATTAGGCTAAGTGAAGTCGGAAAGACAAATACCATAGGATGTCAGTCATGTGGAATTTAAGAAACAAAACAAATGAGCAAATGGAAGAAAAAAAAAAAAAACAGACACAAACCAACAGACTCTTAAGGATAGAGAACAAACTGAGGATCGCTGGAGGAAAGTGGCCGGGGGGATGGGTTAAAGGGTGATGGGCATTAAGGAGGGCACTACTGATGAGCACTGGGTGATGTCTGGAAGTTGTGAATCACTCCGTTGTACATCTGAAACTAATACTATACCATATGTTAACTGAAATCTAAGCAAAAACTTAACAAAATGTGATCACCACAAAAAACCACTAATTATGTGATATGATAGAGATATTAGGGATATTAGCTCTAACTATGTATGGTAATCATTTTGGAATGAGTCAAATCAGCACACTGTAACTTATGGTGTTATGTGTCAATCATATCTCAAAGCTGCAAAAAAATAAAACCAGGAACTGTACACCCTTCATGTGTTTACTTATCATTTGGACACATACTTGTGTGAAATGCCTGTTAAAATATAGTCTTCACTTTTTACTGGGCAACAGTTTTAGTTAGGTGAGAAAGGCAAATTCAAACCACAATGAAATACCGCTACACGTGGGCCAGAACAGCTAAAATGTAAAAGACTGACAATATCCAGGGGTGAGAAGGTTCTGGAACAGCAAAGAACCTTCAGGTAGATGGTGTGGGTGTAAATGAAAATAAGCACATTGAAAATATGTGTGGTAGGGATGTCTGGGAGGCTGTCTGTTGAGCATCCGACTCTTGATTTTGCCTCGAGTCATGATCCCAGGGTCGTGGGCTGTGTGCTGAGAGTGAAGCCTGCTTAAGATTCTCTCTAGCTCCCCCTGCCCCTCCCCCACCTCCTGCTCCCTTTCTTAAAAGAAAGGAAGAAAACCTACATGGCTATAAATCTACTAGAGCTAAACACACATAAGATCTATGATCCAGAAAACCACTCGTAGACTTATGTGGGCTTATGTCTACCCAGTACCTGTGCCAGAAAAATTATACGTATTCATAATAGCCAAAGGCTGGAAACAACCCAAATGCCAATCACGAGTGGATAAATTGTGGTATCTTAACACAGTGGAATAGCATCCAGCAACATAAAGGAACAAACCAACCCAACATGCATGGATCTCGGACATAATGTTGAGGGGGTGGGGGGGACCACATACACTGATCTTGGACTTCTGCCCTCTAGAACTTAATGTTGTTTAAAGCCCCCCCCCCCAAAAAAAAGACACCAAAGAATATGTACTATATTTCTTCCTTAACAAAGCCAAGAAGTCAAGAACAGGCAAAACTAACCTATGATGACACAAGTCACAATTACAGTGATCTTTGTGCAGGCCAATCACCAGTGACAAGCCTCAATTACACCGGACAGGTAGAAGTTATCCAGTCGAGTTCTGGGCGGTGGGTGCAAGAATTGAGGAGAATAAAACATTCATTCAGCTGTATACATGCTATCTGTGTTCCCAACTGCATGTAAGCTATATCTCCATAAAAGGGCTCAATACCTTTATAACAAAAATAAGGTATCTGGAAACAAATCTAGTGAAATTCTTTAAAACCTTCATAGAGAAAATTAGAAAGTTACTGAGACACATTCGAGAAGACAAATAAATGACAGGGCATCGTTCATCGATAGAAGACGCTCATAAAAATGCCAATTTCCCCCACCTGGTGCTCAGGTCAGCTCTAACAGACTACTTGGAGGAACCTGATACATGGATTCTAAGATTTAGAGAAAGGAGCAAAGGACAGAAAGTATCCCAGTACCTCAACAATAATCCAGAAAGGAGACTGGCCCTACCCAACGTCAAAACTTCTCACAGGAAATGGAAAATACACAGCAGCGGGGTCTGCCTGAAGCAGCCCAGACTTTCGAACAACTGACCTCAGACCAGGATGATGATGTTTTCCCACAAGGGGAAGACAGTCCCTATCGATGGTTTCCAAACTTGGCTGCACGGAAGATTCATCTGGAACACTTTAAAAACCCAGATGGCCAGGTCACACCCCATGCCCCACCAAGTCACAATGTCAAAGGGTGGGAGCCAGGAAGAGGTTTTAAATATTCCCCCCACAATCCCCAAGTGCAGCAAAGTCTGAGAACCACTGGTCTGTTCTCAAACAGTAAGCCTGAGAGAGCACGGCACATCAGAGAAACACAAGTCAGTCCCTGTTTCGGAAATCCAAGCCCAGTGAGAGGCAAGGGTGGGCAAGGACGCTACACAGACAGCCACAGTGAGACCACACAAGCCATACTGGGGACTTTATCCAGAGGTCAATGCCAAGAACCTGGAAATCACACAGAAAGATGACAGTCAGATTCTGCTCTAGGAAGGACCATTGGGGGTACCTGGGTGGCTCAGTTGGTTAAGTGTCCAACTTGGGCTCAGGTCATGACCTCACGGTTTGTTGAGTTCAAGCCCCACACTGGACCCTGTGCTGACAGCTCAGAGCCTGGAGCCTGCTTCAGATTGTGTCTCCCTCTCTCTCTGCCCCTCCCCTGCTCATGCTCTGGCTCACTTCTGCTCGCTCTCTGAAATAAACATTAAAAAAAAAAAAAAAAATTAGAGCCAAAAAAAAAAAAATTAGGAAGGACCATGGGGACAATGTGGAAGACAGAGAAAGGAGAGCACAGTGAGCAGCTGGGAGGCCAATCATAATGTTAAACAGACAAGAGGGGACAGAGAGACTTTAAAAACAAACTTAACAAGACTGGATGCAATCAACAGCAGGAGCTAACAGTAAACCGATCTGCAGTGATCCATAAAAATCATTCCTTTCTCTTTGCAAAAAACAAAACCTCTTGAATCCCTTCTACTGAACACCCACCTAACTTGTTTCCCAGCGAACCACCACCAGCTGGCTGGCAAAGCAATAATGAGGGCAGTGAGATCAATGGTCCGGAAGGCTTCAGCTCTAGGGGCCTGCAAAGGATCACCTGTTGCTCATGAATGACAACCACCTGGGTTTTCATTCCATCCTGGTGGTTTAGAAAGTTCTCTTCCAACCTGAATTTAAATCCAGGAACGCAGTCAACCCGCCCTGCTGCGTAGGGGGTGGGGAACAGCGGCCCGGGGAGAAGCGCACCTCCACAGGTTGCTAGACAGACGTCTAGGGCAAGACCTCAGCTTCGGGGTGTTGGGAAGCTTTTCCTCACCCAGAGAGGTGCTCCTCAGAGCTCCCAGGAAAGCAGATCTTCCCCTTGGCTGAGCCACTGAGCTGTGAAGTTATTGTTTGGGAGTCAGAAGGCTGGAGGCCAGCGCAGGCTGTTGGTGCATTGGCAACGTCTCCCTGCAGAAAGGGAGCAGGTAAGCCACTGAACACAAAACAAAAGCAGTAGGTCATGTGACAAATGGCCACGCAACCTGAAACTTACTGCAGGCCTGCATCACCCCCAGCAGGCACATTTCTGAGTTCAGCTGAAAGATGTTGAGAACTGGAAAAAGCATCACTCCCGCCCTTAAGAAAAAAGCTGGATAAACTGAAAAACGGCTTTTCCCAAACCGATCAGAGGACTGAAGTCACAGGGGAAAACTAACCTGTGATCTGTTGACAGGCAGCCGCAGGGGAGGAGCAGGACCCCCAGCATCGGCCTGCACGGGCCTCTGACAGACACTAGCAAGGTTCAGCTAGAAACGGCTAGTGAATTGCTCAAGGCCTTGCAGGGGCTTCAAGGGTGTAAAGCTCCTGGGGGATGCTGTACGATCCTGACCCTGGGTCTGTCTCCTCAGGGCCGGCCGGGACCCGGGCCCTCGGCTCTCCCGTGAGATCCAAGCCCTCACCTGCAAGGGGAGAAACAGCAAAGACTGTGCCCGAGGGCACGAGGGTCTCGCCCCGGCGGCCAAACCTCCCCCCGATTTTCCTGCCCTCTCTCCCCTCCAGAATTAAGAGCCTCACGGGACACGTGGCCAGATACACAGACCAGGAGTGGGAGAAGCCTAGCCTGGGTGGGATGGTCACGGAAGCCATGCAAGCAGGGTGGAGGGTTTCGAGAGACAACGCACTCGACAAGTACAAGACGGCCTCGGATGGAGCCCTAAGGAAATCCGTGTGCCGTGGGGAAGGGGACAAGGGAGACGCCGCAGAAGAAGCCGACAAACAGCTCCAGGTGTGGAGACAGGAGCCGGAATCACAAGACACACGAGACGCTGGCCCGGCCCTTAAGATGGGGGTCGCGAGGAAGACCGACCGGGAAGACACGGCTGCAGCAGCCGGGAATCGGTGCCAACACAGAGATGCCACGGAGCCGCGGGCACCAAGCCCAGGCGGGTGCCAGACAAAGCGCAGCCAGGGGGACAGGAGCACCGCCTCCCAGGGTTACGGTGACAGATTCGAGAGAACCAACAGGAGGTGCCTCAGTAACATGCCCAGAACACGGCGCGCGTTCAGCGTTCCTTCTCCTCTCATCCCCGATACTCGCTAGCCTCAGAAAAAAAACCACGATTCAATAAATTCCTTGGCCACCCTCATAAAATCAGGTCTGTGAAAGCCTAGGCACCTAGAAATTGTAAACATATTGTGTAATTGTAAACATATTATGGCAGCAAGATTCCAACCACCTTTGATTGAAAAAATAAGACTGAGATTTGCAAAAATTCCTATTTCTTTTCAGAGAGAACAGCAGACCGGGACAAGGATACTGACCAGCGCCCCAATTTCAGAGGGCAACGCTGGGGTAGTGGACTAGATGGGAGGGTCTGCACCACGCCTGCTCTCAACATCAATGCCTGGCCTCCAGGAGAAGTTCAAGGATCCGTTATCATTGAATTGTGAAGAAGCAAAATATAACGAAATGTCAAATGTAAAAATGGGTTGTTTTTTTTTTTACACAAGTCTCCAACTTGGGACAAAGAACGGAAAGCACCCCATTTTCCCATAGGCAGAGCCTGTCTTAAGCATAATAAGCATGAGGCACTTTCAGGCAGGAAGAAATGCATTCTTCCACAGGGAACAGAATAAACTCTAACAGGAACTCACCACACTGCTCGACCAGCTACTAAAGTCTGTGCTGCAAACGCACGGGGTCTTTCGGGGAAAGAGGCCAGCGAGGGCCTTTTGAATCCCCTTCCTGCAGGAGGCCCTCCTCCCCAGCCAACCAGGCTCCGCCTGCTTCACACCGGCGAGCCTTACCCTTGAACCGTTGTACCTGTCATCCACCACACCCAGGTGAATCCACTCACTCACCATCTCAAAACAGTCTCCATCAAAGCAACCTTCCGAAAAGCTCTCCATGGTTCTCCAGGATCTCCCAATAAAGCCGCACAGGGCCCTCTCTCAAGAGCCCTACATCCAGAAATCAACACCTGATCCTCCCCCCACGCAGCTCTCCCTTCCCCGACTTCAGGGTCAGGAACACTCGAGGCAGCTTCACAATTTGGTCTTCCGATAACTATCTGCTGGGAATCTTCTCTGAGCCGGGCCCGGTGCTGGGTTCGGGAACAGTGTGGGAGAAACTGAGAGCATTCAAAGCTGCCAAGGTAACACCCAGGCCAGGAGAGGCCTTCAAAAAGGAGGTGAGCAAAGCTGGGGTTCGCAGGCGAAGGCTGACGGGCACTCCAGGTGGAGGAAAAGGCAGCCGCTCAACACAGCGTTTCAAACAGCTGCAGTGTGAAACGCAAGAGAGTGACTGCAAAAATGAGGCCCAGGGGGGTGGGGCGGGGCTGGGCCCAGATCACACAAGGCCTTACACGCCAAAGCCAGGGCACATTGGTTTTTGAGAAAAATCGAAAACATAACAGAAGACGGATTCAAAAGGCAAGGCCGGGGGCAGGGAGGAGAGTTCACGGGATGTTATAAGGTTCGCAGGCAAAGCGGGAGGCAGGACGCAGGGATGTGAACGGACGGAGCTTTAGCAGTGACAGAGCAGCCGCTTCTGGGTGCACGGTGACAGCTCTCGTCCACAGAGGGAGCAAAGGACGAGGAGCAGGAGTGCAGGGAGCCGCAGTGTATCGGAGTTTACGGGGACGCACGTGAACCACGGGCACTGCCACGTGACGTGTCAGGAAGCCAGCTACAACTATAGCCGTGCAATTCAGGAGCAGAAATAAAGATTTCGGAGCCTCAGCGCAGCGCTATTAAAATCATTTAGGACAGTATGACATAGAAAGGGGGCAAAGGGCCAACTTAGGAATGTCATTAGCTAGAATACAGCCAAACAGAGAGAAGCCAGTGTGGGCGAGTCTGGAGGACAAAGGGGCACCCAGACCTCAGGGGGCTGATGAGTGGGATCCTGGCCTGGGGAGGACAGGGACGAGGAAGGGAAGAGAAAAGTAGCAGCTAGAGAGAAACCCATGCTTGAAAGGGTTTGTTCTGTGTTATATCAATTTTAAGATAAAGATTGAGCATAATTACTGAGGAACTGGTACATTACTGCTCCAGCCTTGGTATACAGAGGAGTCCCCAAGGGACCCTGTCGGAAACACAGACCCCAGCCCAGTGCCCTCAGAGATGGACTGAGAGGGGCTGGCAGGCTGAGGAATCTGCATGTTATCAAGCAGCCTCTGGTGCATGCTGTCCGTAGACTGCGACCTAAAAACCCATTGGTCAGGGGGCGCCTAGGTGGCTCAGTCGGTTAAGCATCTGACTCTTGGTTTGGGCTCAGGTCATGATCCCACGGTCCGTGGGTTTGAGCCTGCATCAGGCTCCACACTGCTTGGGATTCTCTGTCCCCCTCTCTCTCGTTGTCCCTCCCTGCCTCTCGTGCTCTCTCTCTCAAATTAAATAAATAAAACCTTAAAAAAAAAAAAAAGTGGTCAAATTTAAAGGCCCAAAGAGAGAGGATCCTTGAACACATGTCAAAGAATTTGCCTCTGATTAAAGGAGAGACCTCTTCCTCCAGGATCAAACAGATGGAAATATACACATACTCCAGACGCAAGAAGGAAGCAGAGAGCCCTGCCCAGCGGCCTCTGTGAAAAGAAGCCATGTGCCGAGAGGAGGCATGCAGGCGCAGGTCAGAAGACCAGGAATGCAGCACACGGGCAGCAGACGACAAGGCATAGGCCCATCCCAGGTCTCTGAATGACGGGGAAGGACTCCCTGATGCAGACAAGCACCCTCTCCCCGCAGCGTCCAAGTGCAAGAGACTGAATGAAGGCTGTTCAGCAAAGGCAGCTGGTTCAGGCAGCATCTTCTCAAGATGCAAGAACAACGGATAATCTGAAGGACAGGGTCTGGCATCGCCCTCTCCCTCCCGCCACCCTGCCAAGAGTGCTAAGACATCTAAATGTACTGGTGTCAGAGGCACCTGGGAGGCTCATTCGGTTGAGAGTCTGACTTCAGCTAAACGTACTGGTGTCACACGCCCGCTACGGAAGTTTCCTAGGCTCCAATTGTCCACAGCACCACAACAGCCATGCCGTCTCCACTGCCACCAAACGCACACGACTGGAAATATCCCGTTTGTTACCTAAGGAGGGAAGGAGCACACAACAACACAACAAAGCCTGAAGTGAGCGGGGACCCTGGTGCTATTACGTCGAGCCTTGAACACACTGGTCCACCTCCTGGGACGCGGGTTCCCCAGGGGCAAAACAAACTACTAGACCGGATACATCTTGTCTCCCCTGGTCTGGGATGCTGAGCATCTCCAGGGCCCACAGTCAAATGGAAATGCCACAGTCCGTTATCCCGTCCAACAGAAAGTGTCAGCAAAGATCACATTTCTCCTAAAAAAACTGAGAGCCAAAAAAGTGTACAGAGAGAGACACCCAAATTAATTGATTAGAAAGGAAACCAAAAGCAGGGGATGCTTCCCTTCACTGTCAAAAAGCAGCAGCCCCGGAAGACGGTTTTCATCCAAAGCATCAGCCCCAGTAAAATCAAAGCACTAACCGGTCAATGTCGCTCAAAGTTCATTGTGCTCAAATGTCCCCCCGGAGAAAGGAGCGTGCAGCCGGCCTTACTCGCTCTTCAAGACAACACCTTGATGAAAAAACTCCTTGGCAAAAAATAGTTTTTCGACCTGGTCTGATAAATTATGAATCTGTTTCTAATGTTTTTGTTGGTTTAAAAACATTTTATCATAAAAGCTACGTGAAGTAAACGTATACTGCTGTAACCAAGGTCTACTGGAGTCACCGCACGGTTCAACAAATGGGGTGTGGCCAGGCCCCCGACAGCCCTGGATTTGCCTCATCCCATCAGAGTGTCCTCCCTCCCCTGAGCCAGCCCTGCCCCGACTTCACGGGAGTCATCTCCATGCTTTTCTTAACTGTCCTACTACCCAAGCATGGTGCCATGGGTGCTTGGGCTTAGTTGTGGTATTTTCTAATATGTTGTTTAAATTTACTCTGATTTAAGTTTAAGCTAGCCAAGTTTAACTACAAGAAGACCTCTGATCCCTTTGGGGGGTGGGGAATGAAATACACGTAAGTCAAAGTTACCATTTTAATCATCTTTCAGTGTGACGCTGAGTGGCACTGACACCTTCACCCCGCTGTGCAAGCTGTCCCCGACTTCATCCCTATTTCCCCTTATGCTCTACCTGTTAAGTAAGAACCCGGTCGTTGGGCTGTAGAGTTGACCCTACGGCCTGGACTGGTGTCGCTGAACAGGTTTTCCTGTCGTCCGAGTTCCTGTGAACTGACAGCTGGACCTAGAGCGCTGACCTGTCCCAGGTGTGATTTTCGGGAGGTGTGTGTTCTGCCCCCAGGGGGACCGTAACGTCCTGCTGTCTCTTATTCTGCGACGTGGCTGCTCGCGGTCTTGGTCCGCTCACCTACTAAGGACTGCCAAATGAAGGTACTTCAATTCCGTCACCCCTTCTCAACCGTTAGCTGGAACACGTGGGTAAAGGGAGACCCCTCATCAACTGCTGGCTTGTCCCACGGTGCACGTGTACAGAAAAGCACAATAAACGCTCATTACTGACCGTGTACAAAATAACAAACTGGTCCCCTGTCATCTGCAAAGGTGGAAGATGCTTTCTGGCAGCACAAAGAACGCGGGATCGGAACGGCCGTCATCCCCGGTGACCCTCCGACTGTCAGCGGCAGCGCCTTCGGGCAGGCCCTCCTGACACGACTCCAGCCCACTCCGCCAGCGTCCCTGCTACAGCCTTCACGCCACATCCCAAGATCATCTTCCTACACTGCCAGCTCCAGACCGGGAATGGTCACTTCTCCGAGGAACCCCGGCTTCCGAGTCGGGAGGAGGGTTTCCAGACCATGATGGGGGGATTAGGAAGGCTCCCTGCTCTGGGGCTGGTCAGTGTCCAGGCCTTGGCAGGCAGACAGGCTGGTTTTTAAATACCTCACAATTTCGTATTGGCATTTTTATTCCAGTCCTAGACGACAAGGCTCTTACTTAATCTCTACTAGCTTACATCCGTTACCTCCTCTCTTCCGTACAAGAGTCCTAGTTCAAGACCAGATGCTAGAATCAGATGGTCACAAAATTAATCACTCACTTTATTCCACACAGTTTCGGAATACCAATACCAACATCATCTCCATCAAAATAATTACTAACGCAGTTTAAAACTACTTTGCGGGGAGTGGCCTCGTCATCACGGAGGAGTCAGTTTTCCACGGTCCTCCCCACAAAGCACACTGATTTACACCATCACCCACGTGCGAGAGAGCCCCTGTGGGAGTCTGGGAGTCCAGCGGCGAGCGTCGGCTCCAAGAAACCCAAGAGTGGACGCACCGAGGAGGGCCGCGTCCCCCTCCCACAGCAGCACAGCCAGCCCAACCCCAAGAGAGGCCAGACCCCGGCCCAAGACTTCTCCCTCGGGGACGTGGAGAGCGTGAGTGAGCCCCTTGCCTGCTCGGCTGTGTCCGTGGCTCCCGTGCCCCGTCCGGAACACAGAGGTCCCAAAAACGTCCTCGGAGCATTTTTATTCAACCCAGGATACGATTAGGATCGCATCCAGCATTTCACTGTTGGATTTCTCCTCGATCTCCTTTAATCTAGAACAGTCCCCCCACCTGTTTTTACAAAATGGGAATTGTTTTGTAAGATCATCTACTTTACAGAGCTGTTGGGAAGGTTAAATAGAAATTGTACAAACGAAGTGGCTGATCCAGGCTTCTGTGCAGCCTCTAACATTGCGCAATAAATATTAATTCTCTTCTATCTGTCCACAACGCACACTGAATCCAGTCTCTTGGTTTGCATGATAGCTATATTTATTGCTCTAAATTCTTCAAATGGCATCTAATTTCGGTACCCACAGTTAATCTGAGTCCATGCTGGAAAAGCAAATTGGGTCCACAAGTGGTTCCCGGATGAAGGCTTCTGAAAGTGCCAGACTGAGAGCCACACGCGGGTCACCTCCCAGTTCCAAGAGGCCACCGTCACCGAGTTTATGGGTGTCTCCAAGCAGGGCTACATGTGGCCTCTCTGGAGCTGTCAACTCCAGGTATACGATACCGTGACTCAACACATCCACCCGTCACCCAGTGCTCATCCAGGTCGGTGACTCCCAACCCCATTCGCCTGGCTCACCAGTCCCCCCACCCGCCGACGCTCTGGCAACCACTGGTGTGTCCGTCCTCTGTGTGTGACAGCTTGGGGTGGGGCGGGGCGGGGGGGGGGGTTGTCTCTTGTTTCTCTTTTGTTTGTTTGTCTTGTCTCTTAAGTTCTTGACCCCTTAGCCTGAACTACACGTGAGGGTATACTCTGGAAGGGTCTTCTGTGGGCCGTGGTGCCCAGCTTTTGTCCCTCTATAAAACTTGCCCTGGTTGTGGCCATTAAGATTCTGTGCCTCAGATTCTACAATCTGCCGTGAAAACGACCAGCCAGAGCGTCTGTTCACCGTTATCAGCAGAGAGGGCATCTAGTTCATAACAACCACATTGCGTGTCACCCATGTGCCATCGCTAACTGATGGGAAATTAGGGCAGCCTCCCATTTACAAACAACTCGGCGATCATTATCCTAGCTCTCTTTGATCCGGTTTTATTTTAAAGGACAGGAGAACGTATTCCCAGACGACAAATCTCAGATAACAATTTTACTTTCAGCTCGGAACTGCAGAAACCACGCTCCAGAGCTCTGTAACAAGAGGTGGAAATGCACTAACATAACAAACTATGTGCGCCTGAGCGCATAAGCTCACACGGCCACCAAAACGAAGACAGGTGGGGCCCCCCGGAGGCCTCCCGTTGTGTCGCTCAGGGAGAGCGCGCCCCTTCGGCAGGCAGCCAAGTCAGTGTCCTGTCCTTCCCTGCCCACAGCCAGGTAGCTCGGCTGGAAGTCTATCTGCCCAGACAGGCCCCGGGGACAGCATCTAATCAAGCACTCCCTGGACAGGTGTCAGGCACCATTTACTCGGCCAAACTCCCTTCTCGGGAAAAAGACAAGTCAGAACCTCTGTCTGCAGCCCTCTGTCTACTTGCAGAGGAGGGCACTCTGGTGCTATCAAGCAGTTTACAAGCAGAAAAAAAATCCATCTTATCTGATATTCAGGCCTGGTATAATGTTAGGTCCACTTGACATTTTCACAGTTTGTAAAGTGTCCAACAGCAAACTGGCTTTTCTACCTGCGTTAATAACATACAAACAATTTTAATCCAATATTAGTATTATACGAGGAGCCTCGCTATGGTCAAATACCACAGAGTACAGGAGAGCAAATTTCATGCAATGCGTTATGGACTAAATGCTTATGTCCTCCCCAAATCCCTATGTTGAAACCCTAGCCCCTGGTGTGACAGTGCTCCAAGGTGTGGCCCCTGAGAGGTAATGACATTGAGAGGAGGTCATAAGGGTAGAGCCCCCACAGTAAGGAAGGAGGAGGCATCACTCGTCCTGACTACATCCTGTGCAACAGCTCTCTCTCCGTTGCAGCCCAGACAGGGTGAATACGGACAGATGGGGTCCTTGTTCCCTGAAACTTCTCCTCTAAAGGCAATTTCTTGTCTGCAACAAGAATGACGAGGGAAGAGGTGCTGGTCCCACTGACGGGGTCAGGGCGGCCTCTCTGCAGGGGAGGCTTCTGGATGGAGATCTGAACAACTCGGGGCGGATCTTGCAGACTGTGGGGGAAAGCAATTCGGGTAAGAGCAGAGCCCCTACAAAGGCCCTGAGGCAGGACAGCTGGGCATGCTCCTGGGACGGGTGGCCAGTATGGCTGGAGATTCCTCGGAGGGGCAAGAGGGAAGAAGAGAATTCCCCATGATGGGAACCCGAAGCGTTAACTAACCTCTACCTCTCGGGTTCAACAGGACAGCATCATTCCTAAGCACCCAGGTCCAGCTGGAAGAGACCGGCTAGGTAAGAGAGCCCCGTTCTCAGAGACAGAGAGAGGCAGACAGACAGACAGACATCTAGCCCTGGAGGCAAAACCCACTTCCTGACAGGCCTCTGGGCCTCTGTACCCACCAATTCCTCGCAAGGCCTGGGGGCCATGCTTTTTCTTTATCGAAGAAACTTCCTGGTCGAGGCCCAAGTCACACCATCAACTCTGGGGGCCCCTACTGGTCCCGACCAGATAAAGCAAGCTGCACCTCACGATGTCCCTGAGTCGCAGGGCACTCCGGTTCCATATTTATTTTTCTGGCTGACCCTCTGGGCAACAACGGGCCGCAAAAGGGTTACGAGGACACACTCTGGAGCCAGCTGACGGGGTTCACAGCCTAGCCCTGTCACTTCCTAGCTGTGTGACCTTTGAAGACTTAGTCAACTTCTCTGGGCCTTAAGGTCCTCACTTGTAAAATGGAGGCATTAAGAGCGCCTATTTCAGACGGCTGCTGTGAGAATTAAGTGGTCGATTTGTGTAAACCTCTTAGCTCTTAGTTGCTATCACCCTCACTGTTCTCCAGGCGACCGACCATCACCCATTCTGCGGTCCGAGAGCCTACTCCAGTGCCTGTTTCATAATCAGAGACAGTTAGGTGTCGCATCACGCTCTACATGAGTGATGGGGGACAGAGTACAACGACAGCCGCTGAGCCCTGACCACGCTCCCGGTGAAGTGCAAATGCTCCCACCGACCCTAGAGACGGTCACTTACACTAGAAGACTCAGGCACAGACAAGCCAGAGTCACTCGCCCAAAGCAACACGGGAAGTTCTAGTGACAGAACCCGCCGTCTCAAACAATACCCTTCAACTGAATGTCTGTGGCCCCCAAAATCCAAGTGCTGAAGCCCTGACCCCACACGTGACTGTGTTTGGGGATACGGACTGTGAGGAGGCGATAAAGGTTAAGTGAGGCCACGAGGGTGAAACTATAACCCAACAGGGCTGGCGTCCTTGTAAGAAGAGGAGGGGACACCGTGCCGGCACCCTGACGCCCAGCCTGCAGAATTACGGGAAATCGATTTCTGTCCTACGGAGACACTGTCTGTGGTATCTCGTTACAGCAGCCTGAGCTAACGAACACGCACCACGATGCCTCCAAACGAACGTATGAACGCATACGTTCATTCACAACTGGACACGATGAATCTAGGAAATCCGACTCCTCACCAGCTAGTCCTGACGCTACAACAAGTATTAATGCCCATTTTCTCCAGACACCGCCTCCTTACAGAAATCACCAGACTCTGACAGAGAACTTTATCGTCACAGATAATTAGATCACGGCAGTTATACTTGAAAAAAATAAAGCAGCTCCGCCAATCTGAGATGACCTCCTGGCAAATGAGCACAAAACAGTAAAGACTGGGAAATTAAGAAATGATTTAACTAAAAAGTACCCTTATGACTTTCAAATCTATACAGTAACTCAGTGGGCCAACTAAATGCCAGGAAAAGTCACGAGCAGCTCGAGCTAATGAATGGCAAGCAGGTTACAGCGGGTAAGCAGCAAGCCCGAGGGGCCACGACGTTCTGGTTAAAACTGGGGGGCTGGTGGGGGGGCTCACCGTCACTGAGGTCTTGGAGGAGATTCTCCTGGCATGAGAAATCCAGTTTCACCTTGATGTTGATGACGAGAGTGGCCACCTTCCCAGGTTGCAGAGGAAACTGGGCAAGGGTTTCTTCCAGGTTCCAGCTCAAGAAGTCACCATACAGTTTTTCTACAATGACAATGGCAGTGGTGGTGATGACGGTGTCACTGAGGCAACATGAGACTTCCCAATCCCCCCAGAAAATTCTGATCCATTCCCAAAGGCAAAGGAGAAGGCAAACCATTTACAATGTGACAGATCAAAGTACTAAGAAAACTCCAGACCCGTGGGTGTTGCAAGGCAATCACCTGTGTCCGCGAGCGAGGCACAAAGAGGCACAGAGCGCTGAGCTCAGGGCCAGCTCACCTCCGCCCCTGCCGCGCAGCCTCCTCTCTCTGACCACATCAGCGCACCCCTGCTCTCGTGCGTGGAATCAGAGCTGACCTGAGCTTCCCCACAACAAGGACGATCCAGGTTGTATCACCTTATGGAGAAACATCCATGTTGAGTGGGAGAAGCACAGTCAGTAGGAGAGCCTCGCAGGAAACAAGAGGTCAGAGTCGGACATACGGGCCTGGGTGCCAAGCCCGGCACAGGCCTGCAGAGGGGCCTCTCACTCTCCTGCGGACCCTGCACGTCAGGTCACGTGGCCTCGGGTCCGATGCCTCCGTCTCTGACTAACTGGAACAGATAGAGGGCAATGACTCCATCAAGCCAAGGTGTCCTCGCGTGGACAAGGGGGTGACAACTCCCACATCACAGGGCTGCTCTGGAGATTAAGCAAAGCAGTGTGTGTGAAGCACTATAAACATTGGGGCTACAATGCACGGAGGGGGAGGAAGGGAGATAGGAAGGAGGCGGGGGGGGGGGGCAGGGGACGTTAGTGCCATTTGGAAGCAGCCGTGTCACTTCGCGGCTCCCACGCCTGCCAGACGACCCCTGCTTCAGGCCTAAAATCAAGGCCCAAAGTCACACGCTACCTCGGCATCTGGTGGAAATGGGAGGGGAGGGGCTTGGACCGGCCTCACCAGCAGCTGCCCCCACACCCCGCGTCCCACCGCCCTGCTATGTGGCGGGTTTCAGCTCCCTCCAGCACATGGCCTTACTCAAACAGGTCAACGATATCCCCCACAGGCTCCAACGGCGCCCGCCCCCTTGTGACCACAGAGCCCACCTCCCACAGCCCCACGTGGCCCCACGTGCACATGCTATCCCCTCATCCAGGCTGTATGTGTGACTAGAAAATGCCATTACGTCTGCCCCGTCCCAGGTGTCATGTGCGCGGCCGTCCCCATAACACTAGGGCAGGAACCTCTCCTCACCAACCAGGTGATGGGAGATCATTAAAACAGGCCCCTCCCCTGTCCACCAGGAAGGCCCTGCTGGGGTTGTCACCTCAGGGCCCAGCCCCCTGGCTCTGCTCCTGTCCCTCCTCCCACAGACCCTGCAGTCCCAGAGGCAGAAGCGACTTGCTGCCCTTCCCACTTCTGGGCCACCTTCCCGTCTCCCCTTCTAGAAACCACTTATTGGTGAGAAATGTCCTGTCAGAATAAGGCAGCCAGGACTTACAGAGATTAGGTAACTTGTCCCTGGTTGAAACCCAGAGCATCCAAATGGTTCCAGAGCCATCATATCCATTCACTTCCTGCATGGAGGCACCTCAAGGCACAAACATAAGGTTCTGCTCTTAGGACCCAGAAGTCACCCAAACAGGAAGTGAGCAGAAGACGGGGAGCCTGACTGAGACCCACAATGAAGAAAACAGACATGCAGGGTTCGCTGACTACAGAGCCCAAGGCCAACCCAGACTGCGAACACAGGTCACCTGGTGCCCTCGGTCAAGGCCCGCCCTCCCCGCCCCCCAGCGAGTCGGCCACATCACACCTCCCAGACCACATTTATTCCCAGCGGACCCTCGGAGGCGGATGCTAACAAAGAGGAGCAGGTCGGGTGGTGTCCACGCAAGGCGCTCAGAGGCCGCATCCGCTTGTCGACGCAGCACTCACTCACGCCTCGGGGGTGTCAGACGCTCCACACACAAGTTACGTCTCCATGCCCACCACAGCCATCCTCCCCGCTGCAAACCAAGGCGGGCGTGCTTGGTCAAGGTCATTCGGCTAGTGAGAGCAAGGCCTGGCACACGACAGGTGGTCAGTGCACCAGCTGCACGGCGGCCACTTCCGCGGGCTCACAGGGCGTTCCGAGGCCCCGTCCGAACGACCGGGTTCGTTCAGAAGGACCGAGGAAGGGTAGGAGGGACGAGGGCTCTCGGGTCGTAAGACCAACCACAACATGGGGCAGAGTCCCCACAGGCAGGGCAGTGGGGGACGTGCCCGCACGCCACAGATACGACCCCCGGAGAGACTGCTCTGCAGACACGGCTTGGGAGGCGGGGAGAGGTCAGGCAGGTTAAAAAGAGGGTGGGATGGGGCGTCTGGGCGGCTCAGTCGCTGGAGCACCCAACTCTTGATTTCAGCTCAGGTCACGAACCCAGGGTCACGCTGAGCGTGGAGCCTGCTTAACATTTTCTCTCTCTGCCCCTCCCCTAATGGCGTGTACTCAGGCGCTCGCTTACTCCCTCTCTCTCTATCTCTCCCTACCCCCAAAAAAAATAAAAATTAAAAAAAAAAAGAAAAAAGACAGAGCAGGAACCCGTGTGGCTGGCCCGGGCTCGTCACGTATGTGCCGGCACAGCCCTGCGTGTGTAGGACATCCAGCGGCCCTGCCGTGTCTCCCTGCACGGCCACCCGCACAACAGACCCTCCGTGTTTGCTGGTCACTCCTCTGCCTGTGGCTGCGGGGCGGCAGCCGCCTCTGGGAAACACCGATGGAGTTTCCCCAGCTGACCTGGCCCCTGGTCTGAACGGCAGCCCCAGAACTCACGCCGGGTGTGCTCCCTGAGCACGCCAGCACCCAACTGCAGAGAAGTTGCTGCCTCTGCTCCCAAACCAGTAAAAGGACCCAAATGCTCTCAACGACCTAGTAACTCACATTCTATAAATACAAGTTTGCCTGATTACTATACGTCTCTCCCTTCCAACCCAGTAAACTATTTCGGAACAGAAGGGGCATCATAATGCCGGGCTACGTGCAGCCAGAACAGAAGCTCACGTGGGCTGTAGGTGCTGGAAGGCCAGGTCCCAAAGCCCCAGGGGTACCGAAGTGCACGCTGACTTCTCTAAACGGCCGGGCAGGACTGACCAACCTTAGTGTGAAACGCCACTACGAGCCAACATACTGAGGCCCTGCAAAGGCCACGCCGCCCGAAGGTCCCATCGGCCCCGAGGTTTCCCAGGCACGGGCAGGAACTGGGCGAGGGCTCTGCGGCACACTCCAGCTGACCCAGAGTATGAGGCCCCGAAGGCACGGACGTGCCCTGGCAGGAGCGGCCTGGCCTCACCCCCTAAGCCCTAGTTACACATCCACACACACACTGCTCCTCCCCCGAGATCTCCTGAAATCTCACTCATCCCTCACAACCAGACTCAAAGGCTCTTTTCCTGCAATACTTTCCCATCCCACTCGGCTCCTCTGGGTTCCAAGTGCCCACCTCTGTTAGATCACCCCCTGCATCAAGCAGCTCACTCTTCCACCAACCAGTCAACAACTGGAAGATGGGCCAGACCTTGCCTTGAGGCTCTCCGCTCCCTTGAGAAGCAGGGCACCATGCTGGTTAAGAATGCCAGGGTCAACTCCCGCTTCAACTCCTGGCTCTAGCTGCGTATCCTTGGGTAAGCCACCAAATTTCCACATGCCTCAGTGTGCTCGTCTATAAAATGGGTTGTCATGGAGAAGAAATGAGCTAATGAAAGTAAAGCAACGAGAACAAGGTCTGCCTTAAACACAGCCCTCCATGTTAGCTAGTCCCGCTGGACCACCCCAGCGCCCCTCGGCGGAGCTGTGCGTGGAGTTTCCAGCCCTGTGCTTGGCACTCAGCAAGAGCACAGCGGCGTCAGGTGCCATCAACATCCTTCCCACTCAGGAGGAACAGCGCCGGGCAGGCGGGGGGGCACTCAGGAAGCGTTCGATGTGAAACGGACAAATGTATTCCAAGACGTTTCAGATTTAGACTTAAAACAGATGGGAAGAAAGCGACACGAGAAAAGCAGATTACAGGAGCGAATGTATGCTTTGATTTCCCTGCATAAAAATGTTCACATGGAAAAAAGAAGAAAGCAAACCTGTAAGCTAATGTTGATGCTCCCTAAGGACCGGGACGACAGGTAACTTCAAGCTTTTCATTTCCTGGACACTTTCACAAACAGACACACACGCGGACGCACGTGTCAACGACGGACTCTTGCGGCTAAACCCGCCCCAGCCCGCGCCGCTCCGGTGTCATGTGGGGAGAAGCCCTGTGAATCTGGCCTGTGAGTCCACGCTGAGGACCGAGGCCCAGCCGAGACAGCGAGGTGGGGCTCTGAGCCAACCAGGCGGCTTTCTGCAGTGCCCTCTATCAGGGCCAGACAGTAACGTGAATTGACGACAAGGACAGCAATCACCTGGAGCACGTGTGTCACTGAGTCCCCAGACTCAACTCCGCCAGCTGGATAAACTTCTCTGGAGCAGGGGTTTAAGTCTGCTGCAGCTGTGCAGGCTGGCAGGCAGCCGAGTGCCCAAAAAGAACTTGAGGGGCTCAGGAGAAGCTGGTCCAAACTAATTCGGTAAGCTCGGCCTGTCCTTTCCACTCCCCATGCCAACTTGCTCTGCAGGGCAGACGGGAAAGCCTGGGAACAAGACAAATTTCTATCCTAGAATTCCTTTTTAATAATAGTAATTGACATAACCATCTATTAAGTACTATCTTCTAACTTCAGACCATAGCTATGTTGTTCCCATGTTATCAGACAGGCAACTGCAACTCAGAGAGCTTAAGCGACTTACCCACGGTCACACAGCTCTTTTAGAGGTCAAAGAACCAAGAGTCGGGGCCAGGACCAGCAAACAGCAGGCTCTTCCCACTATACGTTCTGTCTCTCACTGCTTTTCTGGAACATTAACCCACCCAGCTTCGCAACCAGAGTGCAGAGTATGTACAACGAAAGCATCACTACAGTGATGGGATAGAGGACCTTGAAAAGAGGTGGCAGAAAATAGAATGTAACAGGTCGTGTGCGTCGGGACCAGCACTGCCCCCTGACAGCTGTCCTCTGTCATCCCAAGATGCCTCTTCAGCAGGGGAGAGAACACCACAGTCGGCATGAAGACACCATGAGGCCCCTTGGCCTCGGCACACAGGCGGCCTGGATGATTTATGTGAAAGTCTGGGAACCGCAGAGCGCCCTCTGTCAATGTTTGCTTCTCACATCCTACCCTGCCCACTCCATTCCTGCAGGGAACACTCACCACACGGCCACTGACTGTCCCCAGGGCGGCCACGGTGCTGGGTTCAGGGGGAAGGAGGTGAGAAGTGGTCCCCGCCTGTAAAGGGACACACGCCAATCTCTGACTATAGGAAGGAACAAGTGTGGGGGGCAGAGGAGAAACCCCCAGGAGCTCAGAGCAGATGACAGAAGAGATTCTTCTCAATCTGAACATTTCTTAAAAGTTTATAATACCATCACCCACAGACCAGATTCAAAACTGCTCCATCAATGCACTGCCCAAATCGGGGCCACAAAAAACTGAACAGCATCCACTGTCCCGGTAGCGTGAACTGGAAAGGGGGCCTGCTGAGGTCCCAGATTTGTGCAAAAGAATGGATTCTCTCAGCCAGCAGTCCAGTCTAGCGGGAATTTGTAACCAGGCTGGGAGGGCGGAAACTAAACTAAACCCGGTATCTACAGCACCCTTCTTGGCTGTTCAGATGACTTTTCATTTCTCGACGTGTTTCAACTGAGAGATCAACTCTGCCCAAATGAGCTGTGAGATATCCTCGGGGCTCCCCATGGTCTTGGCTGCAGTACACGGAAGGCTGGATGTGTCACAGACCCGGAGGCAGTGGTTGGTCACAGAGACGCGAAATTAGAGGAGCAGCATCGACTGTGATCCCACCTGGGCTGGGGGGCGCCCACAGACACAACCCAGGAAGACACCAGACACCTACTGCATGCTAGGTGCTGTCCCCTGAACAGCCCCGCCAGGTGGTTGACGTTAAGGACAGGCTCCAGGCCAAGCTGTCACTGAACCCACACCACAACCCTCGGAACATGTCCTGCTACCGTCTCCTTGCAGACAAGCTGCTCAAGGCCATACGGGTGGGCGTGGCCAGGAGTCCACCACCCGTCATATGCCGACCTATTCAGTCCTGATGGCAGACTCATGAAAGAGTGCTGACTTCCGTGTTCAAAACGTACTTTTGGGGCACCTAGTCTCAGTCAGTTAAGTGTCTGACTTCGGCTCAGGTCGGGATCTCATGGATTTGTGAGTTCAAGCCCCGCGTCGGGTTCTGTGCTGACAGCTCAGAGCCTGGAGCCTCCTTTGGATTCTGTGTCTCCGTCTCCCTCTGCCCCTCCCTGGCTCATGCTCTTTCTCTCTCAAAATAAAACCAAATTTTTTAAAAAATTTTTGAGGGGCGCCTGGGTGGCTCAGTCGGTTAAGCATCAGACTTTCAGCTCAGGTCACGATCTCATGGTTTGTGAGTTCGAGCCCCACGTCAGGCTCTGTGCTGACAGCTCAGAGCCTGGAGCCTGTTTCAGATTCTGTATCTCTGTCTCTCTCTGCCCCTCCCCTACTCACTCACGCATGCTCTCGCTCTCTCTCTCTCTCTCTCTCTCTCTCAAAAATAAATAATCATTAAAAAAATATATACGTACTCTCTTCCTGGTTTCAACTGTGTGCACCAGCACTGCTTGGTGTCTGCACTTCCTGGGGGAGCCTGAGCCCCGCTGAAGCGGGCAGCAGAGTGCCTGGTCGCTACGGGCTGTCAGCGTGAAATACCACTGGCCCCCAACAACCGGTCGGGAACGTGATGTTCTGGAGTTCCCGAAGTGCAGGGCCAGACACTCACTTCCTCTTCCTTCCCCGTCCTGCTTGTGTACTTCCTGCCTGTGCTCCCAGGGGCCGAACGCACCAGGCCCCGCAGGAGTGATCAGAGGCATTCCGCTAGATCTCCCGATGAATTCTGCACACTTCTCCATCGGGACCCTACAACTGTGCAAAAGGCCGACCCGTACGGGAAGGCCACCGCAATCGTGCACGCGAGGGGACACGGAGCCGAACGAGCGCTAGACATTCGTGAACCTCAGTGTCTTCCTGGGAGGAGCACCGGTCAGCCCACTCGCTGCGGCTACTCACAGGTGGCAGCAATAATACAAGATGCGTGTTGGAATCCACTTCCGCTCAGCGAACACGCCTGACGCCCCACACGGAACCGTGAGCTCCTTCAGGACAGGGTGCATGTTTTATTCTTGGGCCCGGAGTGGTGACTGTATATAGACGTGACATAAACGTCTGATTGTTGAGTAACACAAAGCCAAGTGAAGTGAGTGTCATCGTAACCGCGTGTAAGCAAGACGACGTAAAGGAGGAGCAGCATAATTCCATCGGAGGGATCGGGAAAGCTTTCGGGAGGTGGCGTGGGGGCTGGTGTGTGGACGATGGATGGGATGTGAGATGCACACAGGACCCCTGAGAGTCAGCGAAGCTCTGGAAACATCCAAGTGGAAGCACACTCTGCAACGCAGAGGACGGGGACTCGGGGCTGACTCCTGGGTGTTCCAGCGCCCGACACAACAGCCACCGGTAGCAGGTGCCCGGTAAGGCTTGTTGAAGACTTGAGCAAAAGGACAGACAACCGGTCGACACGAGGACAAATGAGCGAGCAGAGGATCAACGGTGGGAAAGAAAACGGAAAGGGGACCTTCCCGCCGCCTCGTGGCCCACAGCGCACATGCCACAGTCCAGGTTCCCCCCCACCTCAGCCCCAGGAGGGTGGGGGTGGGGGTGGGGGGGGTCACTGCTGTCCTGATCCCCAAGCACAGGGCCGGAAACAAGCTGGGTATGACACAAGTGTGTGTGCAAAAAGGAAAGGCGGCGGGCAGCAAGCCAGATGGTGAGTTTCTCTGAATGCCGGGCTAAGAAACAGAGCCTACGACAGCTCCGTAAAAAAGATGTTCAGTAAAAGTGAGACAAGAACAGACACCTTTACAGGTAACAACACAGGTGGCACAAAGACAATGACGACAGCCGTCGGGAAGAGCTACTGAGTGCCGGCCCCTCGTGATGTGAGGCGCACGTGTGCCAACACCCGGAGGGACAACATAGTCCTCTACCCAGTAGGCGGGTCAGACCGTCACGGAACTGCGCACCGCAGTCCAGGCCATTGCTCCGGGAAGGGGCAGAGCCAGCATGGAACCCGAGTGCGTCCGGTGCAACAACCGTAACGGCAATCGTACTGGCTAAGTCTACACTGACGAGAGCCAGATCCGGGGGGCTCCTCACCGGCCTCCCAACCCACTGCCGGCCACAGCAGCCTGCTCCCTTCCACCTGCGTCCACACCCAGGTACGCAAGTGGGACTCGGCACGACCACGGAAGGAGGCATCAAGAAACCTAGTCCTTTCTCCCATTCCCGAGACACGCCAGGCTTTCACAACGCAGGAAGTGAGAAACCACTTCTCCAAGATTTCTTTTTAAAATTTTGCCCTGTGTTTCCATGTTTAAAAATAAACATAGTATAACATAAGCAACTCGGAAACAGGCCAGGCCAAAAAGTTATAGACCCTGGCGGGGAGGGTAACTCTTACCGTAACTTTGCACGGCACGCCACCTCATCACGGAACCCCTCGGGTCCTGAGAAGTGCACGGCAACAGGTTCCCGTCTGTGACTGAGAAGAGAGGAGCCAGCGACCCCTCACTCCAGAGCTGCCCCTGCTTCTCTCCCCTGTCTGGCTTCGTTCCCCGCGTGACGGCAGCACTCACGCAGACCCCACTAGGCAGTTTCCAGTCCTGAGTTACTACAGTTTTAAGGCAGGAACGCGCTCGTCCATCTTTTGTTACATCTCACCATTTCAGGAAAAATCTGAGAACAAGGAGAAAGCGAAGATGGCTTCTGAAAGCCACGAGGTCAGCCCAGGCAACTGAAACAAAGGCGTCCGTCTTCCCCGAGTGGGGCCTGAGTTTGCTTATTTAGAGTCGAACTTAACAACTCTGACGCCCTGGTTTCCCAGGCCCTGGCGGACAGACGTGGAAAATGGGAAGCAGGAAGCCGATTCATTCCCCACTTCCAGGGAAGGGAACCCAGTAGTTTCTCAGCACCTGCCACCTGCCAGGCGCCGTGCTCAGTGCGCCAGAGGGTTCACTGCGTGTTCCTGAATCGCCACCCAGGAGGGAGCCCGGCACCCGGGGACAGCCCAGGCTGGAACGCTCACGCTTGCTCAGGACTCGTCCTGCAGCTCATAACTAATGGATCGGGGGCCGGAAGCCCAATCCGTCGGACGCCAAGACCCACCTTTCCCTCCCCCAGGCCGAGGAGAGGCCCTGCTACACAGCCTACTGTGACAGAGCCCAGGGGCCACAGCAAGAAGAAGGGGAAGGAAAGTTCGCAGGAACCGGAGGCTAAACACACGGGCCAACAGCAGCGTGGCTCCGGACAGATCGGACACCTGCCGCCCGGGTCTGTGCCCCCACCCACAAAGGCGGCAGGTAAGGAAAGAACGTTGCAAGTCGTACTCAGAATTGAGTTCCGAAGCGCGGGGAATACGGAACGACAGCTCTGAGCGCCCTGCTGGTTTCTCTTTAGTCCCACGGCTTAGGAGTGACATATTCAAACAGCAGGCAAACCCGCTCACCCAGCACAGCTAATTCGCCCTCCGCTGACAAACCACTACCGCGTTTGTATCTGAATAGCGACTCCGAGGAAGTTCAACTACATCAACTACAACAGCCGTGGTATCGAAGCAGCCCCGTGTGCGTGGACAGCGGAACGAAGAGAGGAGATGCAGTGCCCTACAATGGGGTCCCACTCCCCCGAAGAAAGACGAGATCCTGTCGTTCACGACAACGCGCACGGCCTAGAGGGCGTTATGCCCAGTGAGGTAAGTCAGAAAAAGACAAATATCCTATGATTTCACTCGTATGTGGACTCTATAAAACAGGACAAATGAATAAAGAAAACAAAAGAGAAAAACGCTCACAAACACACAGAACCAACTGGCAGTGGCCAGAGGAGGGGGTGGGGCGATGGGCAAAATAGGTGAGGGGGTGAGGAGGTACCAACTTCCAGTTGTGGAATAAATGAGTCACAGGGATGTGACGTACAGCCGAGGGAGTAGTCAATAACGCAGCCACAGCTCTGCATGGGGACAGATTGTAACCAGACCTACGACGATCATTTCATGATGTATGAAAATATCAAAGCCCTATGTTATTAGACGCCTGAAACTAACATAATACAGTATGTCATTTACAACTCAATAAAAAATATTCTCAAGTTTGACCTAAAAAAAACTCCCATGTGACGATACGCTGCAAGGAATAACCAGATAAACATAAATCAGGAGCATAGCTTCTGTCCCTAATTTTTCCCCCTGTGGAATTTAGTTTCAGAAATAACAGTCATTATTCTAATGCTAGAGTCGAGTTTCACGCAGTCCAGTGAAACTGGCTATTTCACATTGACAGTAATGCAGAAATTGCTACTGCTGCTGACCCTCAACACTGAGGCCCATTCACGTTTGCTTCCAGTTGCAGACGAGACCACACTCTTCAGGAGAACAGGAAGCAGCAGAGGCTCTTCTACCAAAACACTTATGAGTTTTTAGTCACAGCAACACGGAGTCATCGCTTTCTGTCAAAGAAATGACGCTAGAAGAAGAAAGACATCAAGGGGTGTGTGTGTGTATTTATGTATGTGTATGCGTATGTTTGGGTTTGTACACACAAACGTATCTAGGAAGATTGTTAAAAGGCAAATACAACCAGGGCGCCTGGGTGGCTCAGTCGGTTAACTGACCTCAGCGCAGGTCATGATCTCACGGTTTGTGGGCTCAAGCCCCACATCGGGCTCTGTGCTGACAACTCAGAGCCCGGAGCCTGCTTTGGATTCTGTGTCTCCCCCTCTCTCTGCCTTTCTTCCATTCAAAAGTATCTCTGTCTCTCAAAAATAGGCATTAAGAAAAAAAAAAAAAGAGGCAAATACAATCAATTCTTTTTAATTTGGGCTTAATTATAACAAAATCCATGGTTATTTAAGTACAGGCAGAAGTGTTCGCCTTTAACAACCTACACATAAAGACTTGCTTGCAAACGTGTTATAATTAAAATTTACATGACACTGGCAGGTAACCCTTGTCTGCTGGCGCTGGATTATAACTGCTCACCTCCACGTCAGGCACTTCCGATCGTGGGACACACTCACCCCGTGAGGGCCGAAACTACAGTTTAGACTCCTGAGGGGACCCAAAAGGTCTGTGTGACTCCTAATATCATGGACCCTAAATGCAAAAGGATTTTAAAGACAGGTTTGTAGATTAGGGATTAAAACAAGACAGGAAAGCAAGGAAGATGGAGGAGGAAAAAAACAATTTTTCTTTACCTGAAGCAAAGGGGGTTTGTCCAGAGGGGAGAGAGGACGTGTCCAAGTTGTCAGGGCCCCTGACACGACTCTGGGTGCTTTAAGGGCATCAGGAACAGGAGGAAAGAGAACGTGGGGCCTGCACGGCCTCCGCACACAGGACACACTGAGAACGATCGGTATTCTTGGAGCAAGCACGAGGCAGACGCTTTTGTGCTCAGAACCGTCCTAGGACCTCTCCGTGTCCTGCATGAACATTTCAGCCTCGTGACAGCCCGGCACAGCGGTGCTGACCCCGCTCTTATTGAGTGCCTGCCGTGTGACGAGCATCGCTCTTAGTTCTTGGGCACTGGGACGCGGCAGTGAGAGAACAGGCCAGCCAGACCTCTTACGTGTGTCGTGATCGTTGAGGAAGGAAACGCTGCCCGAGGACCAGGCACCT
The DNA here is from genome assembly GCF_023721935.1 of Panthera uncia. Lineage (NCBI taxonomy): Eukaryota > Metazoa > Chordata > Mammalia > Carnivora > Felidae > Panthera > Panthera uncia. The sequence continues at coordinate 3,432,544 of NC_064812.1, read as the reverse complement.
GGCAGGTGGTAGGCGCTACAGCGTAAGAGTCCGGGTTACCATTGAGGTACACGGCAGCCAGCGGCAGCACAAAGAAAGTGGTATGGAGCCCAGAGAAGGAAGTATCAATTCCATGTGGAAGATTCCCACGGAGGAGACGCTTACGTTTACGAGGCCCTTAAAGAGGCTGAGCCCAGTGGGCTGAAATGTCACCCAGACTGTCGCCCAGACTCTGCTGCCTGCCCCACTCAATGCCTCAGGTCCCCAGTTTAAGACACTTTCCCTCTTCTCCGGTATATGAGATCATCTATTAACACAGAAAGCTTTTTGGAACCGCGGAAAGGAAGTGACCAAAATTATTCCCTCTTATATTTTAGAAGCAGATTGTTTGTTTTTATGAGTTTAATTCCAGAGGTGAATGTACTGTAACTGGGGATGAGAATTTTAAGAGACCAAAGCTTTCCTTTCTCACGTGTAAACGTGCTGTTGGGAAATAGGCCTGCCACGCTCTATACTGTGGCTCCGAGGCTCCCAGTCTCGTGATGAAGGGTAAAGGTCCCAGAGCTGAGAGGGAGGGACCTGCAGTCCTCGTGACCTGTCCTGTGGCCTCAGACAGATCATTTAACCTCTGGCGCCTTCGCTATCCCCATCCATGCAGTAGGGGTAATGACACTGTCCTACGACCCTAGAGCTGAGAGTCGGGGAGGGGCTGCATGGGAAAGTGACACGGCAAGAAGGACAGGGAGGTGTGGGCACGGTGGCCACGGGAACTCAGTTTGGGAACTGGGGTGAGGGGTGATTGGTGGAACATGGGATGTGCCCACCTCCACGGGCTTCACCTTGGAATTCTGTCCAATCCCCATGACTGTTTCCAACAGTCTGCATCACTATCAGTAAATACTGAGAGCCCACCCGATAAATATGCCCACTCTGGGGTGAGCCAAGATTGGCTGGAAAGGGAGCGACGGGACCTTCTGCACAATAAAAATATTCTAAGATAGATCTTGGTAAGAGCTTGGGCTGGACACGTGTGTTTGTCAAAACTCATCAATCATAATTTAAGACGTGTACATTTCACTGGGGCACCTCACTGGGCGGCTCAGTCGGTTAAGCATCTGACTTCAGCTCAGGTCATGATCTCACGGTTCATGAGTTTGAGCCCCGCATCGGGCTCTGGGCTGACAGCTCCGAGCCTGGAGCCTGCTTCGGATTCTGTGTCTCCCTCTCTGGCCCTCCCCCGCTCAACACTCGCTCTCGTGCTCTCTCTCTCTCTCTCTCTCAAAAATAATAAAAAAAAAATATTTACACATTTCACTGCATATACATTTTACCAAAAAAAAGTAAACTTTGAACTCTAATTAGTGATGTGCATCCTGAAGTATTAATGGGTAAAATGCACCGCAATCTGTGACTTACTCTGAACCACCAGAAAGAATAAGATGGGTTAATGGATATGGATAGGAGGCTGGGTAGATACGTGATCAATCAAATGTAGGAAAACGTTAATTACAGAACCTGGATGGTGGTATAGTGTCTGCTCTAAAATTCTCTCAGCTCCTCTGTGTGTCTGCACCTTCTCATAATAAAACACTGGGGGGTGGGGGCATAGCTGACACAAAGAGTAAGTTCCACAGGAGCTCAAAAGCAGAAGAACACCAAAGGGCAGGGTAGCCCAGACAGGGGGACAAAAGCTGGACTGCAGAAAGGCAGTGCTCGGCTAAGAAGCAGCTGAAGGTCTCCACAGGAGGAGAAGGATCCAAGCAAAGGAGGAGAGGCTGGAACTCACATGAAGCTGTGTATCTAAGGCGACCCACACAACTCATTAGAAACATCAAAGTGATCCACGCACATCTATCCGCCCCCCCCATCACCCAGCAAGCTAGACAGGCACACTCCTATCAGTCTTGTTCTGTAAATGAGAAAGCCCTTTCCGTCCACAACCCCTCAGCACTAAGCACCTACCAGGCACGAGGCATGGAAATCAAAGGGCAATCATCCCTGCCTCTGGGAGACTTGAGACAGAGCCATGAACCAGCAACTGCCTGGGTAGGGCAAGGGTGCCTGCATAAGCATCCTGGGGCACTCTGAGACAACAAAGGCAGGGACCCAAGGGCCCAGGCCAGGAGGGTACTCCCAGAGTGACCACTAAGCAGAAACCCAGATGAGATGTGTTGGTAATGGAGGTAATGGAGGCAGGAGCAGAAGTTAGCAAGTTGAGCTCTAGGGAGAGAAGACAGTTTACCCTAAAGTGCAAGAGACCGCACGGATGTCCAGGAAACTGAAGTTAGTTCCCAACAACCCATGTGATTAGAGTTTAAGGGGAGAGGCGGCCAAAGATGAAGCTGAAGCGTGGGCAGAGGCCCCATGCACAGGCCTCTGTGACTGGGGACCAGGACAACAGGAAGTTGTTGGAGGATTTCCAAAGGGGACAAACAGGAGGATTCCTGCTTCAGAAAGAGGCAGCAAGTTCGTAACGATTTCCACGTGGGTCTCTCTGAGAACAGGAAGAGATGCTTTCCAGTTGCTAAGCTATGACACAAGGTAAATTACAGGATGTGCTTCACCATGGTTATCAGCTCTGTAATCATCAGCCATTCACTATTAGTTCCCTTGTTCCAACATCGACCACACCCTCTCACCAATTAGTGACATTCGCAACACCAGATAAAGGTATTTTGTGTCAGAGAGGCACTTTCTACGTAATAACCCATATGTACTTGCTACCAAAAATCGGGGAGAGAAAGGATGAGCCCAAGGGAGGATCAGCACAGCTCCCCATAGGCTAAAAGTGTACAAAAATGTTTTAAATGAAACACAAAGAGCCATGAGCACAGAAGAAAAAATATTAGTGAACCTGTAGTAAAATAAGTAACTTGTATGCACCCAAACAACACTAAGAGAACGTACAGGCAACCACACGGAAGAAGACATTCACACTTATTCCCAACAAAAAACTCACACTGAGAATATATACAAGTCTTACAAGTCAGGAGAGAGGGGTAGACAGAGGGAGACAGAGACAGAGAGAGAGAAGGAAGAACACTCAATGGGAAAAACGGACAAAGCACTTGTACAAAAAAGGATCTGAATATCCAAAACCATAGGAAAGGCATTCAACATCACTGCTCATCAGACAAATGCAAACTAAAACCCCAGTGTTATACGGTTACACCCCACCCTCAGCACCAGCACGGATAAAATGACTACAAACACCGAGTACCAGTGGGGACTTGAGCACCGGGACTCACACAGCGATGGTGTGAACCCGTGTGGCCACCTTGGAAAAGTATCTGGCTCGAATGCTGAATACACGTACACCCCCACCCCCGGCATTCTACTCCTGGAGGTACACTCAACAGAAACATCTGCAGAGGTCCACCGACACACGTGCCGAAACACTCAGAGCAGCACTATTCTCAGATGCCCCCAGATGGAAACCACCCAAACCGGCTCAGTCCTAACGTGTGACGCGTTCACAGTAGAGTGTTCTACGACAAGGAAAACAAATGGCGATGGTGGTGGGGTAGTGACGGTGGCGGCAACAAGGGTGGCAGGAGGGGTGGCGGCACTGTTGCTGATGGGGGCAGCAAGTGTGATGATGACGGTCACAGTGGGGATGGCGGTAGTGGGGATGGTGGCGGAGACAGTGGTTAGTGGAGATGTCGATGGTGGAGATTATGGTGGAGACGGCGGTGGAGGTGATGGTGGCGATGGTGGTGGTAGAGACAGCGGTGGTGATGGTGGTGGCGGTGATGGTGGAGACGGTGGAGACAGTAATGGTGGTGGCGGTGGTGATGACGGTGTGTTGGTAGAGACAACAGTGATGGTGGTGACGGTGGCGGAGATGGCAGTAATAATAACAGCTAACGAGCCTGAGGCTAACAACATGCCAGGCACGTTTCCAAGCACTTTGCGCATCTGATCTCATTTCATTCTCATTATGACCCTGTGATGCAGGTGCTGTTATTAGTGTCACTTCACAGAAGGGGGAAAATCCAAGAGAGGTTAAATTACTTGCCCAAAGGTAATACAGAGCTAGTAAGGAAACAGGCAACATTTGAGCACAGGCAGCATTTCCCAGTGAGGAGAGGTATAGACGGGGACGACAGGCAAGATAAGACAGGCAGCCACAGGCTTCATTTCCCTCGTGCATCAGAAGCAGTGGGAGAAACAAGGGAACGCGAGACGCACTGGCACTCGCCCCCACATTACCCTCCTAGTGGGACGAGCTCACATTAACCTCCCCCCATGGGACGAGCTCACATTAACCCTTTTGACACAGTGCAAATTCCCTCTGTCATGGCATAATTGTTTCCGGGACAAATTCTCCCCAACTCTTCCTGGACCTTCCCTCCAACTGGAACTACAAGATGGCGTGAGGCCCTACCTCTAATAAACACTTCACTTGAGTTTTCCCACTACAGTGTCATGAGCCTGCGGAGGGAACCCTCTGCGGGGGAGTAGTACGTGGATGGCACATCTGGAAACTCAAGCTCCCGCCCTGCACCTGGCTCGCCTCACCCCTACATCAACCGCACGTGCACACCCCACATTTTCCCTCAACAGAGGGAAACAGCTCTCACTGGCCCATATGATTTCTCTGACTTTAGTAAATGACCGGCTTTTCTTTGCCCTTGCCTCCCTCCTACACTACACCCTCCACCTTGATCAATGCCACTCATAACCTGTAATATACTCAGTTCGCCACCACACGCTACTTGCTTACCTCTCAGAACCTCACGTGGCAGGGGCCACCTCCCCTACCTACCCAGGAAGGAAGCGAGGCGTGTAAAGGACAAATAGCTAGTAAACAGAGAAGCCAAACTCTCAACACAGGTCTTGTGACCCGCCCCGCCCAGCTCATGTGTCCTGGGACAGGAAACGGAGCGCCTGCCTTCAAGAGGGAGCGCACGGGCTCTACGCCTGAACCCACGGAAAACCTGGGGCTGGGCGGATGGATCCCAATGGCACCACGTCTGAGCCGCTAACGTTTCTCTCCATCCATTCAAGAGCGTCCTTCCTGAGGATCTGGTACATGTGAAGAGCACTAGGGACGAAGGAGCAGTCTTCATTCCTTTGTGTGCCCTTCACACACCCATTTCACGATGGCAGCAAATTAAAAGAGTAAGAAGCTTTTACAGTTTCTGAGCACCGGTTATTCAAAGTGTCTCTTTGGCAAAAAGACAAGACAAACATTTCTGGGGTCGAACCCACCTTTGGTGGTGAGAAGTCTGGAGGTGACTTCCAGTGTCTCCAGTGGCTCCGTCCCAATATTTTCCAATTGGATGACGAGTTGCTGAGCCTCCCCGTTGTAAAGCTGGACGGACACATTAGTAGAGATTTCATCACCAGAGGAGGGTTGCAAGGAATGGGCAGATCTGAAATAGCAGTAAGAATAACAGGGATTTTTTAAAAGAAAGAATCAAAGTAAAGAAAAACAACGGCATCTCAGAATATTCACATCCCCGGACTTAACACGTTCCAGAAGCAGGAAGTGGCGAAGCCCGGCTTTCAACATGGAACTCAATCTGAGCTATCAGGAGGGGAGGGTGAGCGCCACATGCAGAGGGCCATCCACACGCAGACGCATTTGGGGTTTCCACTCGGCCTCAGCGTCGTGTGTGTGTGTGTGTGTGTGTGTGTGTGCGCGCGCGCGCATGTGTGCGCACGTGTAGCATAAAAATACTTAACTACTGGATTATGGTGAGGCCTACGAGACACAGTGAATTAATTCAAATGATCTGTGAATCGTCACTCTCTAAAAAGAAATTTTTAAATCTCATGCTTACAACTGTCTTGGGAAAACCCATAGACTGAAGAAGAAAACAGGACTGTCCCGACGGATACCATGGGGACTGGAGTGGCGAGTACGTACAAGAGACTCCACGTCACAGGTACAAACGACAACCAATCCCTGCAAGTGCCTAAGGGGACACAGGGCAGCTGGGCGGCGTCCTCAGGCCACATGGCATCCTCTGCGTGGCCAGGTGAGGCCCAGGCCTCGTGGGAGCGCAGGCCAGCACGCAGCCCGAAGGCTGCGCCACAACCTCAGGTTCAAAAGCACATACAATGCTCTGGAGAAGACTGGCCGCAAAAGAAAGGGGGTGGTCACTGGAGGAAAGGGTGAACATTCTTTCCTGGGGTCCCAAGAGCCCACGTGGCCCCCCACTCTCTTCCTCCTTACACCTGAAGGATTTCCACAGAAAGCCCATGAGTCTACACCATATACTGAACTGACCCAGAAATGGACAAAGACTCCGGGCCACACCACCCCCACCCAGCAAGTGACCAACAGCCTCCCCGCCGGCCAGGTCTTTCTAACTCTGCTCCCGGCCACAGGACAAAGGACCAGGGTCAGACCCAAGTCCCATTCTACATGCCACAAGACAGCTTCATATCCCCACACTGCTCCAAAAAAGATGGCAAGGAATATGCCGGACAGTACTGGTCTCACCCCCCTGGCATCCAAGGGAGGAGACGGGGTTTAAACAAGTTGGGCATACCGAGCCAGCCCTGCCCTTCCTGGGGGCCTCCTGCCCCAGGCTCTGAGAGACGAGCTTCTATATCCAAACCACATTTGCAGAAAATAACAGCATAATGAATCAAGGTGAATTAGTTCACATTTTACACCTTTAAAGTTATTCATGAGTCAAGAAATAAACTTTCTCCGTCAAGGAAGGGAGATGAGTCCTATCCTCACTATAAACAACTTCTTTCCAGATTTTAATCTGCAGTCCTTCTTAAGTGCAAAAGCTGTTGTAGTCAACTTGAAATTGCAGAGGACGTATACAGAAAAACTAAAACACAGCGAGACTACTTACTTCGCCTCTCAAACAGAGAGGATACCAGCCCCTCTGGGACCATAGAAAAAGAAGGTGGGAAAAAGCAGAACCTTAGCGAGGCCACAGGGCCTGGCCGACACAGGAGCCGACCGTCCCTGAGTACGGGGTTCCATGTGACAGAGCCGGGGCCAGAAAGGGGCTGAGTCCTGGGTGAGCCGTGGCAGGAAGAGGATGGCAGTCAGACATGTCCCCTTTTCTGGGCATATTTTTTCCTTGCTTGATCATCTGGCCAACTTGTGTGAATCTTGTAAGGCCCAATTTAAACATCACATCTGTGATATGATGCCTTCCTGAACCGTGAACGGGAGTCTTCAGGTTAAGGAGCACTTAGCAAACTTGACTACGGTGAGTCTGGCTCCCCTCCGGACATGAGCTCCTACAACAGGCAAGGCCCAGGTCGAGGGCATTTCTGATTACTTGCTAGTCCTATAGACTAGGCCCAGATCACATGGCAGGCATCAAAAAAACGTGTGGGAGTGAATGTGTTAACTCAGTCACAAGGATACTGATGTTAGATTAATTAGAAGCAACCCTCATTTAAAGAATAGTCATCTGAAATCATGTGCTCCACACTAAAACCAACAAAATTCATTTTTTTTAACTGAGGTGTTACATACAATGAAATTCACTTGTTTTGAGTATATAATCCAATCATTTTAGCAAATTTACTGAGTAATAGAACTGTCACTGACAACCAACCTGTTTTAAAACATTTCCATTATCCAAACTGAGTATCTTTATGATGTACATTTTGAAGCAATTAAAATAGAAATTTTTTAGCGTATGTTATATGGCTATGCAAAAAATAATAAATGATACTCACATAATGTGACATCATCTCAATATTCAAACATACATTTGCAAAAAGAAGGTAGATAAGCGATATCTTGCAAAAAGAAGGTAGATAAGTTACTGTGAAGGTAGATTCACAGTAACTGTCTCTGGGACTTCGGAGATATATTTCCCTTTTTTCTTCATGCCTTCCTACAAGGCTACTTTTCTACTTTTTATAAGGTAAAAGTTAACTGTCTTTCACAAAAAAAAAAAAAAAAAAAAAGATTACAAAGGCTAATTTCACATTTTGTTCCGCTTGTGGTAAGAAACATTTCAACCGTGTTGTGCTTCACTTTAAGCAAAGCATATTGCCTACTGGTTACCCTGAAGAAACCCTTCACCCATATTTTTTTTTAACGTTTATTTTTTTGAGACAGAGAGAGACAGAGCATGAAAGGGGAAGGGTCAAAGAGAGAGGGAGACACAGAATCCGAAACAGGCTCTAGGCTCTGAGCTGTCAGCACAAAGCCCAACATGGGGCTCAAACTCACAAACTGCAAGATCATGACCTGAGCTGAAGTCGGATGCTCAACCAACAGAGCCATCCACTCTCCCCAACCCATATTTTGATCCTAAGAATCATATATTAACTCAGATTCTTGGTACCATTAAAAATGTCTACTACAGAGGCACCTAGGTGGCTCAGTGGGTTGAGCATCTGACTTCTGCTCAGGTCATGATATCACGGTTTGCGGGTTCAAGCCCCGCGTCAGGCTCTGTGCTGACAGCTCAGAGCCTGGGGCCTGCTTCGGATTCTGTGTCTCCCTCTCTCTCTCTCTGCCCCTCCCTCGTTCATATGCTGGCTCTCTCTCTCACTCTCTCTCTCTCTCTCAAAAATAAATAAACACTAAAGAAATTTAAGAAAAAAAAAGAAAAGAAATGTCTCCTCCCAACTACTCTGTGCACCCTTTCTTGTCAGAAGGCAGATGCCTGCGCCCTACCTGGGCAGTGAGGTGCTGATCTGCAGCCTGGGCAGGGCGGGAATGACCTCCACCGTGGAGCCACTGGTCTTCACTCCCGGGAGGTTGTCCAGCAGACAGTCACTGAAGACGCCGAAGACCGTGGTATGGTAACCTGGGAAGCGAAATGAAGAGCTTCACAGCCCCTGGACAGGCCTCCAGCCTCGGGCCCACGTCTAAAGGCGGACTCCAGCAGGGAGGAGCACGGCCCCCCGCCCCAGACCTGTGTCCGGTCAGCCCTCACCCCGCCGGTCCCACCCGCAGCTCAGCCTGAAACCCTGGGTGACGCACGCAGAGGAGTGACAGTCCCCGCATTCCTACCCACGGGGCCGACTGGGTCGCAGCAAAAGCACATGTGGGTCTTTGTCAACTAAGTCAACTTAAGACCAGGTCTCACCGCTCTCACGATTTGCTTTTCAAATCTGCCCGTCTCTAAGACAGTGATAGCTAGCGTTCCTTTGCAGGACATAATGTGACTGAATAAGTATCTGGAAAATGATCCGACATCTTCTGGGGACAGATCGAAGTTCAAGAGCCAACTATGGTGACTATGACTGCTACACGATATGACAAGCCTGCTGGATGTGTGCAAACACCGTAATCTAAGATTAGCGAGTTTCTCATGCCAAAAACAACAAAAAAACCTCCACTGCTTAGACAAGCACTTGAAATTACTTAAGAAAGCTTTAAAATGGCTTTTGAAATTTCGAGAGAGAATTATTATAAACAATATTCACCGTATAACAAAATTAAACCATGCCCACAGGCTAAATGCTCTGTGCCTTCACATTAACGGAATGGATACTAATCAGAGAAGACAGCTGTTGGCCCGATAGCCGTGTCCTTCACCTTCTGCCAGTGTTAAATTGCTCTGGCGACTTGGGGCACCTGGGTGGCTCAGTCGGTCAAGCGTCCGACTTCGGCTCAGGTCACGATCTCACGGTTCGCGAGTTCGAGCCCCACGTCGGGCTCTGTGCTGACAGCTCGGAGCCTGGAGCCTGCTTTGGATTCTGTATCTCCCTCTCTCTCTGACCCTCCCCCACTTTCTCTCTCTCTCTCTCTCTCTCAAAAATAGATAAAAACATTAAAAAAATTAAAAAAAAAAAAAAAACTGCTCTGGCAACTCAAAGTTACCCATCACGGCACCCACACTTCCTTCCTTTGGAAATAGGTCACTTAAAAGCCTTCTTTAATTTAGCCTGCAAACATTTTCCTCCCCAGAAACCCATATCTGGTGTAACGCCCCTGCATGTTCTTCTTTCTATAAAACCCGATATAGGGGCGCCTGGGTGGCTCTGTCAGTTAAGCGCCTGACTTCGGCTCAGGTCATGATCTCACAGCTTGTGAGTTCAAGCCCCGCGTCGGGCTCTGTGCTGACAGCTCAGAGCCTGGAGCCTGCTTCGGATTCTGTGTCTCCCTCTCTCTCTCTCTCTCTCTGCCCCTCCCCTGCTCACACTCTGTCTGTCTCTCTCTCTCTCAAAACATAAATAAACATTAAAACATTTTAAAAATAAATAAATAAATAAAACCTGATATAACGTGGTTTTGCCTAAGCAAACTTTGTTTTCCACTTCTTAATTAAAATCAGTCATTTTCCCTTTCTTACCTGTTGCTGAAAATGACTACAAAGAAATTCAAAACCTGATGACCAATCCTGCCGTGTCTAATCATATTTCTGAGAGTACACAGTCAGCCCTTCCCACTTTGCACAGCAGGTGCGCCAAAAAGAACACAACCAGTCTGTACCAACAAGAGCTGTGCTACCAGGGCTCTGAGTCCTCATCCACCGGTTATCGGTTATTGGTTAGCCCCTCAGTCCTAATTATTTCCTCTGCCATCCGTCTCCTTCGCTCCACTCCCCGGTCACGGCTGCGGCCCTACCTTTGTCATTTCATCCCTGGATTATGCCAACAACTTCACAGTCGGTCTCCCTGCCTCCTGCCCATCTCCAGCCCACATTGCACGCAGCAGCCTGGGGTCCCTCTGGACTGCCCGCCTGGCTGTATCTCTCCTCAAATCGAATGCGGCCCGCGGGAGAAAACCAGCATCCCGTGGCATGATTTACAAGGCCCTTCCAGGTCTGTCCTCTGTCTCCCTCCCTTCACGGCCTCGTCACCCCTCTGCTTTGGGCCAGGTCCTCGAAGCCGCCCCTGGTTCCCCAACACATGCAGGTCTCTGGACCACTTGTTCTTTCTGCCTGGAAGCCCCCTACTCCCCACCCCATCCACTCGCATAATTCCCCTCTGGCCTTCAAAGCTCAGGGTCCCTCAGTAGGAGAAAGAAAGCCCTTCTCGGCCCACGCTCCCCTTCTGGGCCTTCTCCCCCATGTTCGGCCAGTCACGTGCTTGGCCCCTCCTGGCACTTGCTGCCACATATCGTAACCCACCTCACCCCCCGCAGACATCGCCCTTCCCCAGAACTGTCCCCATTTCAGTCACTAAGTATCTACTGAAGACCCACCGCGTGTCAGGGACCAGCAAGACGGACGAGCCCAGTGAGCAGTTGCAACCACTGGCCTGGAGGGTCACACGCGGGTGCGGTAGGAGCGCCTAGCAGCACACCTGCCCCAGCACGGAGAAGCTGAGCACAATCCCCAAGGGGAGAGGAAATGTGAGCCAAGAACTGAGAGAGGCACAGGGCCAGGCAAGTCCGGAAGCAGCAGCAGAAGGAAAAGCACAGGCAGAGGCTCAGAAAGCCTATGGGAGGGACACGTAACTCAGGGGGAGGGGAGGGGAGGGGCACGAGGCGCCACGGGCCCGGATCACACGGGGGAGCTCCGAAGCCACGTTACGGAGTCCAGCCCAGACGGGGCAGGTATGGGGAAGGTGCTAAGACTCATGGTTAAGAGATGACACGGGCAGATGGGCACTGTGGAAAGGCCACTTGACAGCAGTGTGGGAAGCGGGCTCACCAGCCACCAAGACGTGACAGAGAAAGATGAGCCCGTTGGTTTTGTGACAAACCCTGTAAGAAGGTCTCCTTCTGTCTCTTGAGGGCCTGCAGAGGCAGACAGGAGCACTGAGGTTCCCGTCAGTAGGGCAGGGGCAGGGGTGGGGCTGGTGAGAGGCGGCAGGGGGCAAGGCAGCATCCGAGGACCCGCTTCGGGCACCCAGCAGGATGGTGACGCCCTCACCGAGATGAGGCAACCAAGGTGCCAGCCGGTCAGTGGTTGGCTATGCAGGTTCAGGAAAGGGGTCTGGACGGAGCCCCGGCCTGGGAATCAGCAGCATATGGATGAGCCCTGAAGCCGAGAAGTCACTGAGAGGACAGAGACTGCCTAGAGGTACCCCGATGGGGGCGGGGGGGAAGAGGGCAGATGGGGGAAGGGGGAGGGAAGGACAGAGCGTGGCCCCGAGGAACACCATGGGGGGTCGTGTAGAAGCAGCATCTGCAGGGCACTGAGTGTGAAGGGGAGCAGGCGGGGTGTCTGACAGAAGCCTGAGGAGGACGCCCACGAGGGCGGGTGGGCCCAGCAGCAATGGCAGACCAAACTGGGTCAGCAGGGACAGCCCCCGCACACGGCAGGTCACGACACCAACAGAGAGGGGGACAGTGGACTCTGTGTGTCTACACGGACCCTTGACGAGGTGTGGCAGGAGGGCCCGATGGCAGAGGGGAGCCCACAGACACGTCTGCAGACCCACCGGAGGAGATGGGCCGCACAGAACGGTGACAGGAGGGCGAGGAGGCCAGACACGGAGTCGGACCCCTGCCGCTGTAACAGCGCTGAGGGCCGACTGCATCCCGGGCACTCAAAACCGTTCCTCTCCATGTCGCAGCCCCAGGCAACGTGATCCGGCCATCACCCCTGGACTGGGACCGACACCAGGGACCAGTGACGGGCCTCCGCGGGGCAGGACAGGGGGTTCGGCAGCCCTGCTCGAGCTGAACTCAGAAAGCAAGTCTCCTTACCGTTCACAGTAATCATCCCAGTCGTCTGTGGGACCCCAACGAGAGTCACTGGGTAAAGACCAGACTCCGCCGGAAGGGAGAGCGCCGCGGGGAGAGACTCGAAGTCCACGCCGCTGGTGAGGAGCCCCTAAAACAAGCAATAGCAACGTGGGACACAGCACAAAGCACCGCTGCCTCACGGGTCCCCCCAGACGCAGGGCGTCCGCCCGCCCACAGGCCCAGGCCACCAGGAGGAGGACGGCAATGCCTGGCCTGCGTGAAGGTCCACAGAGAGCCGCAGGCTTGGTCGCGACGTGCACGTGACACAAACAACCTGGAAATGGGCAGCACTGTGGGTGCCTGGACAATTCCATCTCGATGTTAGCCCTGCTTTCTGTTGCTTTACCAGGTTGGAATGTAAACGTAATGGAAAAAAATAAAATATGTGAACACAGAGAAAAAAACAAAGGATGGAAATACGATCATCCGTTAACATCCCTCACTGAATGATCAAGTCATGTCACCATGTGCCAGGCTGTGCTCCACAGGGAACAAGACAGATTCCTCGGCTTCGGGGAGCCGCCCACAACCGTCAACAGCACAGGGATGTCAGTGCTCAGCACTTCTCCTCGGCGCTGTAACAGAGGTCCTACCCAGTGCAAGAGGCAAGAAAAAGAAACTAAAGGCACGCAATCAGTTTACTCACAAAAACCAAAACTATAAACATAAAAAGCCCTGTGGAAACCACAAGGAACCTTGAACTAACAAGTGCATTTAGCAAAGGCACAAAGTCAGTGTGAAAAAAAGCAAAGGTATTTCTATAATCCAGCAACAAACAAAAAATATTAGAAAATAAAATACAAAAACACCATTAACTAAGAGAACAGAAACATCGACCGCATGGCAGTCGAGCTATGAACGACGGGTAAAGACTGCTCCCCAGGCAAGGACACGCACGAAGGAGGGGCCCAGGACCTTTCTGGGGCTTGTCTTCCGCGGTGCCGCGGTCTACGTGGCCCTGAACCTACCAGACCCAGACACGCTACAGACTGAGCCACTGAGCCAGCACAACGGTGCCGGGGCCCCAGTTCTCACGCTGACGGAAAGGACAAGGCGTGGGAAGGAGGAAGGCAGGACAGGGCCCCGTGGAGACTGGCGAGAGCCGACGGCACCACCCTGAAGTCAGGGCTGACGCAGTCTGTACGTGTATCGTGCACGGGTATGCAGATGTGTGCATATGGGCACGGGCGTGCACGTGTATGCAGATGTGTGCATGCAGGTGTATCTGTGAGTACATGTCTGCGTGCACGTGCGCATGCTTTTCCTCACTCTGTCTCTAGAGAGCCCCCAGAAGCAGACACTCCAGCAACACGGAGCGCACCTAGGCCCAGATCTGGAGCAAAAGCGCGCAATGATCTCCGTGCAGAACAGAGGCAGTGGGCCAGAGAGCAGGCACAGAAACCAGAGGATGGCTACTGGCTCCAGGCGAAACGTGTCGGCATTTTATTTCTTCTCAAAATAGCTATGAGCAAACGTGGCGAAACGTGGACGGTGGACATTCTAGGAAGGCCTAACACTCCCTGTAACATTTCATACGCTTGAAATATTTCGTTATTTTTTCATTCTGGCCACGATCTCTGGGCTACCTTCTAGTGGCAATTTTTATTTTATTCTTGGTGCTTCCTAACTTTTTATTAAAAAGCACGTATTACTTTTAAACCACATAAAAATAAAAGCCACTTTTTAAGACAAAAAGAATCAGTGTGTCAGAAAGAACAACAAGCATCTGATACTTGAAGCACTTTGGGGAAAATTCTCTAAACAATTATTTCCCGATTCAGGCCAAGAGACAGAAAGTCACCATTAAAAGGTCTGATGAGAGAGCAAACCCTAAAGCGGGCAGCTTCTTGCACAAGAGGAGGACGACAGTACTCACTCCTGCCGGCCTCCTCTCTGAGTGACCTCAGGGCTGTAGGCTTGACGGTGGGCTGAGTGTCTCAGAGCTCAAATGAATTCTGGAGACCTATGCCTCACGCGGAGAGCCGGCACACTACCTTCAATAACCACCAGTGGGCCGGGTGCACTCCCACTCTTCCTTCTATTCTCAGTTAAGCCTTTGTCTCTCCGGAAAGCCTTCCTGGACTCTCCACGGGGACCCTGCAGCATCTCGTGCACCCACAGCACTGACCACGGCAGGGACCAGGTCTCCCAAGGGCCCTGCCCGCGGCCTGACACGTGGCATGAGCACTCAGCAAGATATCTGCATGAAAAGCCCACCTCTTACCCTGAGCGTAAGTCATTCAACTCTGAAGGAAAACACGAACGATCTCAAAACCATCCTTCGCAAGTCTCTGAAAAATTACCAAGCAGTACTATACGCTAACATGCAGCATTAGATAACAATATACAGCACAAAGCCTACGTGACAACGCACGGCAGCCGGTGGTGACCCGAGGCACCAAGCAGTGCTACATAATAATAAGCAGAGAAGACTTGAGAAACGGAACCCGCGTGACGGGTGGGAGGCTCTGCTCCGGAAACACGATGAATCTGGAGAGACAATACACATCTCCTTCCCACGGACTATGGAATTGGGTGAGTGGCCCCAGGAGAGACCGCTATGGAGTGAACCTTCAATGCCCTCCACAAAACACGAGAACAGAAAAGCAGAATTCAAAGCGGAGAGAAACCTCACACTGGCGGTGCAGTAACCTCCACTCTTACTCCACAGCCTGCTCTTCCCTCAGGCCTTGATCGTCTAGCAATAAAGTAAGGCTGATACTGAGCAGTGGACACAATATACACTTCGTAACCTGTGCCAATCTCATGTAAATTTCAACATGATTATTTCAAATCTCACATCCAATCGACTACGCTTGGCATGTGTTCAAATCAGAGGTTATCTGTTCACGGATTCAACCACAGAGCACCAAGCACTAAGGACGCAGAAATGACAAGACGTGGTCGGTCTTCCTTCACAAAAACCTTATAATCTCTGGCAAAACAAATATAAAAATAGACGCCTGTCATAGGGCGTGTGTCTCAAACATTAATTTAAAAACTTAGTTTCGTGGTAAGCTGGTGTCGAGCCCAAAAGGTCAGTGGTTAGTGATACGTACCATGTTTTCAACTCGGAGTTCGAACGGCATCGGGTTGTAGACCATCAGCTGAACTTCACACACGTCTCCTTGAACCCACTGGAAATCTAGAAACACACACACACACAGCGATGCGTCAGCTGGTATCCTGCATATTTTACATGGTTTCAGATCACTCTCTGGCAATTCATCTTTCCAGTGAGACAGTGGGCATTAAGATTGTCTCTCGACGAAAATTCAAAGCCAGCGTCACTACAGCTTTCTCTCGAAAACAAAGTCACCACTGCCACTTGGATGCTTCGTATCCGCCGTTGGTCACCCTCTTTAGCAGGGTGAATTCATGCCAGTGTGTCAAATGCAGCTTTACAAAACTGAGATCAATCCAGACAGCACCACTCCCGGCGCAGACCTGTAAGTCACACAGACCTCCACTGACCCAGAGGCTGGTACTTAGGAAGACGGTGATAGTCAACTCCAGGGAGCATACACCATGCCCCCCCCCGCCCCCGTCCCCTCTCTAAGAATGTGAGAGAAAATGGTGGCCTCTCCTCCAGGCCACTCCCAGGTCAGCTGTAGTCCAACAGCTGTCGAAGGCAGAATTCTGAGATGACCCCTGAGATCCCCAACCCTGG
>NC_064812.1:3340910-3416209 GCF_023721935.1 Panthera uncia | reverse complement strand
CCCCCCCCCCCCCCCCCCCCCCCCCGCCCCAAGTGTGAATACGGTGATTAGGTTAGGCTCTATAACAAAGGTGAAGGGATTTTGCATAAAGGTCCCAAATCACTTGGCTTCGAGCTCATCAATGGGAAATTGTCCTCGGGAGGGGCTGATCTAATTAGGTAGGCCATTAAAAGGGACCGCACCCCTCCTGGGAGAAAAGATTCAAAGCATGAGTGGGTGTATGGAGAAGGCCACAGTGGCAAGAATCCAGAGGGCCTCGAAGAAAGGGCAACGGTCCTGGTTAACAGCCAGCAAGAGAGCTGGGACCCCAGTCGTGCAACCACAAGGAAGGGAATGAGAACAACTCGAAGGACCCTGACCCAGATCCTTCCCTAGTCAAGCCTCCAGATGAGGACATAGCCCCAGCTGACACCTGGATTTCAGCCTGGGAGACCCTGAGCAGTGGACCCAGCTAACGCACGCTAAACTCCTGACCCACAGAAACAGCGAGAATATAAATCTCTGTTGTTTTAAGCCACTGAGGTGGTAGTGATTTGTTACAAAGCGACAGAAAACTAAAGCAGTCCCCACCTCCACTCCCCTGGCTCTCTGCTTCCTTTAAGATAACCCGTTCTCGGGGCGCCTGGGTGGCGCAGTCGGTTAAAGCATCCGACTTCAGCCAGGTCACGATCTCGCAGTCCGTGAGTTCGAGCCCCGCGTCGGGCTCTGGGCTGATGGCTCGGAGCCTGGAGCCTGCTTCCGATTCTGTGTCTCCCTCTCTCTCTGCCCCTCCCCCGTTCATGCTCTGTCTCTCTCTGTCCCAAAAATAAATTAAAAACGTTGAGAAAAAAAAAAAAAAAAAAAGATAACCCGTTCGCAAACCAGAAGGAACTTCGAAATCAATTAACATATGTTGGGGACGAGTCGTGTCGTGTGGGTGTGAGGCACTGCTGAGGAGTTTATCTCATACTCTTCATCATCACCTCGCGAGACAGGCCTCATAATCCCCATTGTGACAGGGCAGACACTCGAGGTCCAGACGAGTTTGTAAATGCGCCCAGGAATCACACAGCTAGGAAGTGGTGCATCAGGGCCTCGAACCCAGCACTGGGAACTCAAAGAGTGTCTAGAACAGACACTGGTGTTAAAAGGGTTTTTCAGGAGACACAGAATTCGAAACAGGAGTTTCTGAGTAGGTACTGAGATTTACTAGTTAGAATTCTTCAGCTTTCACCGAGCTTTCATAAAGATACCAGTGCAAACACTGCACCCGGCAGCCTGCACGCAGACTAGACCGGCCACGCCAAACCTGTGACACACGGCCCACAGCTGGCATCCTCAAACTGATGAAATGAAGAAATAGCCTGCCAGGTAATTTCGTTTTAAAAGTGCTGGCACAACCGTGGGGCGCCTGGGTGGCTCAGTCGGCTAAGCGTCCGACTCTTGGTTTTGGCTCAGGTCACGATCTCACGGTTTCATGGGTTCGAGCTCCTTACTGGGCTCCACACTGAGAGGACAGAGCCTGGCTGGGATTCTCTCTCTCCCCCTCTCTGCCCCTCCCCTGCTCATGCACTCTCTCTCTCTCTCTCAGAACAAATAAACTTCAAAAACAAAAACTCAAAGTGCTTGCACAACCATGTGTTCATCTGAGCCTGCTGTCAATGCAGGGAAGTGGTCAGCAGAGCAAGGACGTCCTCGTTCACACACAAGGAGCAGGCCCCGCCAGGCTGAAGGGCCGCCCTCCCGGCCACTTCGCGAAGGAGGCGGCTGAGAGCGGGACTCGCGGCTGCCGGGCTCCAGGCCCGTGCTCTCCTCGCTGTGCTGCCCCACCACGCTGGCCCCAGAAACCCAGGCCTCCTCCGACCTGCGTCCTGCCCCCTCCTTCCCCGGCCCCTGGCCGTCAGGCAGAACCCGCCAGGACAGGCTCACAGAAGCCATCCTCCGGGATACACCATGCCTCCATGGGGCCCTGCAGCAGCAGCTCTGAGCCCACGCCAGGCACCTTCCCACAGCCAGTGAAAACGTCAACTGTTTTAACAGGCTGCTCTGCCCGGCCGCTGAGGGGCCGTTTTCTCTGTCATTGTCAAAAAATCATCACTTAAAACCTCATTTTCTGGGGCGCCCGGGTGGCTCAGTCGGTTGAGCGTCCGACTTTGGCTCAGGTCATGATATCAGAGTTCGTGGGTTCGAGCCCCGCGTTGGGCTCTGTGCTGGCAGCTCGGAACCTGGAGCCTGCTTCAGAGCCTGGAGCCTGTTTCGAATTCTGTGTCTCCTTCTCTCTCTGCCCCTCCCCTGCTCACGCTCTGTCTCTCTCTGTCCCTCAAAAATAATTAATAAGCATCTTTAAAAAACATTTTTAAAAGTCATTTTCCTGGGGTTCTGAAAGGAATCATTTAAACTTGCGTGGCCCCACTCAATCTAAGAGAAATCACTGGTGACATCACCGGTCACATGACTATTTTCTTCTGAAAGAAGGAGATCATCTCTCCCAGCCTCAGTGTGTCAGACCACACGGTGGAGGCCCTTCCTCGAGATTCCCCCCCAGAAACCGCGGAAGGGACAGCCACGGATCCAGGCCCTGCCCGCCCTGAGCCGCACCACACTCTGTCCACTACGCTGGATGACGCACGTGGCAGGACGCGCTCTTGAGCCCCCACTGCATCCCCAGCACCTAGCACAGCGCTCGCCACAGCTGCCAGGGACCTTCGGAACATCCCCTCGCTCGACCCTCACGAGAGCCCTCTGCGTGAGCCGCTCTGGTCTTCCGCACGGCAGCAGCCCGGGGAAGCGCGGTCTCGTCTGAGGCTGCACCGTGGGAAGCCGCGAGGCCAGGCTGTGGCCCGAGGCCACGTGACAGCCACGGCCTGCCCGGGCCACCACACTGCCTCTGGGGCGGCGGTCGACCTCGGCACTGAGCCCAGCCCTGCCACCATGTCCGAGCACCCATCACACAAACCCCCCGGCCCTGCCCGCCGTGCCCAAGCCCGGGGCATGTGCCACAATCGGCTCGGCCCAGAGCTGAACTGGGGCAGCAGCGACGCTGGCAACAAGCAGACAGAAAGATGGGTAAGGTCTTCCAAGCTGGAGCGCAGCCGGTCCCAGAAACTGCCCCCCCACCCCGGGGTTTTTTGTTCCCGAACACTCTACGTCCCCTGCTGTGATGATGGCTCCCCCAATTATACGCAAAGATTCATTTATAGAGATGGGAGTTTTAGGTTAAAGATATGTGATTCTTCAAACCTCTAGGCAGGTCTTCGCTGATGAGTGTATTGCCAAAAAGATACTGGAAGCCACAGAATATAAATTACATATTCCTACCCGTGGGTATTCAACAAATAACATGCATTTTGGCCGAGGCTTCTGTTATATTTCAGAAAAACCCTTGCATCATCCACTGAATTCATCCTCAGCCCAGACGAGCGGGCGCTTGTCACTGCAATGAGGACCCACATGATAAGGATAATTCCTGGGCTTTGAGTCGTAAACCTTGGCCGGAGACTGGGTCCCGCACTCGCTGGCTGTCCGGCCCGGGGTAGGTCATTCTTACTGACTCAGTCTTAATCTTCTCCCTTGTCAGTTGGGGATATAATGCCTGCAGCATCATGCAATTATGCGAATCACTGGAAAATGCTTGTTTAAGCTCTCTGCAACAATGCAGGGCGTGATTTTCATAAAGAGAAGCCTCAACAATTTAAGACTGGAGAGGAAAAACTAGAGGCAGGACTGGCTCTAGAGGGACTGGGGGGCGGGTGGAGCCACAACCACACAGGCCCAGGCTGAGGTGATGGGGTGGGGGAGGGGGTTGGCTAATGCTCTGCTGTCACCAGGTCAAAGCCTTCATGATTTCTCAACAAGGGGCCCCACAAATCATGCAGCTGGTCCTGAGAAGGAGTCTCACGCTTCCAGGCCTCCCAAATAACCTCTAGAAATTCCTCTAAACAAAATAGGTGACAGTTTCCTAAAAACATTCTTTCATGGAGAAAGCTCATGGCCAACTCCAATGAGACCGAAAAGAATAGCCAGAGACTCCAATGGCCCAAGGGAGTACAGCTTCCACTGCGACTGCCTGAAGACGAAGCCCGCCCACCATCAAGAGCCAGGAAGACACAGCCCGGAACTGGACCCCAGTCTTCCACCTCCAAAGAGGTCAAAGGAGGCGTTTCCGTGGGGAAGACAGGCCCTGCCCACGGGAGCCCCGGGCCCTCCCCGGTCTCCCCCCATGAACCCTGAGCCCCCCTGCTTCCTCCAGTCCTCCCAAGCCTGTCCTCCAGAGCAGGGGTGCCTGGGGGGGGGGGGGGAGGAGGGGCAGGAGAAACTGTCTCCAAATCAACAGACTCCAACTAGAATGTCAAAGACAAGCTTTCACCACAAATGCCTGTTTGGAGGTGGTCTATCCCCAGTAACATCCAGGAAACACTAGCAGCTGGTCACTCATTCAAGTTAAGGAACATTTACCGGTCTTTGCTGACTCTGTATCAGGTGCCAGCCCCCACTGGACAACGGGAGGGAGCTGGCGGCACAGACCCCACCACAGCCCCGGGCTGCCACAGATTCAATCACCAACGCGAGGGGAGCCACGTCACCCGGCACCGCCGCCGCCACCAGGGAGGCCACCAGGGGCAGAACGGCCCCTGTCACCCCCACGCAAGGGCCACGGTGGCAGACCCAACGGCATCCGGCCGGCAGGGAGTGGGGGGAATGTGGTTTTCAGGCTTTCGGCGCAAGCAGCCCGGCAAGGAGGGCGGGCAGCAGCATGCGGCTCCTGGGGAACATGCCCGTGGCCTGGTTCTCATTCCCCTGATGGTGGCGCAAACGGAAAACAGTCCAACACTGTCAGAGAAGGCTCAAGACCTCATCATCTTAAATATACTTATTAAAGCTACGCAGTCGAGAAAGGCCAGGGTTCCAAAGCCACAGAGGAGGCTGGTTTTTTCCACTTCAGCCCATCTCTGTTTAGTTAATGGCGCTAATTAAAACTAGCCATTATGTTATTTATTGATCCACCTACTGGTACTTTCTACTGCTTGAAATTGCTACTTAACACTTCCCTCCAGCTTGTACCTACACCTCACGACTGCAGGGGCCACGACTACCTCGGCACCGTTAGAACCGCAGGGCCCCAGCTGCCACATGCCTGGCAAGCAGGAAACCTGAGGGGAGTTTATCGATGGGTGAACGACTGAACCGATGGGGACACACACGCGCACACGCGCACGTACACAGAGAGACTGTAGTGTGCTACGCACTTGGGATCCTGTTTTCAGAAACGTATCAGAGGGGCACCTGGGCAGCTCAGTCCACTGAGTGTCCAACTTGAGCTCAGGTCCTGATCTCACGGTTCGTGGGTTCAAGCTCCGCATTGAGCTCTCTGCTGACAGCGTGGAGAGATAAACTTAAAAAAAAAAAAAAAAGAAAAGAAACTGGGGCACCTGGGTGGCTCGGTCAGCTGAGCATCCAAGTCCTGATTTCGGCTCAGGTCACGATCTTACAGTTCAGGAGTCTGAGCCCCATGTCAGGCTCTGTGCTGACAGTGGACAGCCTGCTTGGGATTTTCTTTCTCTCGCTCTCTCACTCTCTGTTTTTCAAGGACATGATCCCGTATTTCTCCCTTTATTTGCTTCTTGTTTTAAATAACGAACCGCCAGAGCCCCCCAAACCATACCTTGCTCCCCAAGAGACATCACCACCACCAAGGGAGCCTCTAGGACGCCTTCCGAAGTGTGAGGTTTCCCTGCCCCCAGCTGGTCCAACGCCTACTGCTTGTCCACGCTCAGCAGGAGAGTCAGCAGGTACCGCGGGTGACAGGCCTACCGTTTCAGACAACCCGACCTACACCTCATCTTGTCATTCAGCCTCTCGTGTGTTTACGCCCTGCCTGCCCACACTGAGCGGGACACCAGGCAGAGGGCAGGGGCTGGTGTCGTCACTCGCTCGAGCCCCTGCCGCGTGTGCTCTGTGCTCGGCAGAAAACCGGGGGGCACCGGCCTGCTCTAAAAAGATGTGGACTCGGGTTTTCGCTCTGCCGCCTGGGAGGTCATCACTCTTTGTTTCTGCAACTATAGAAGAAAACTAACACTTACTTCTTCCAGAAACACTAGGAAAGCTGCATGCGCTGAAGCGTGACACCCTCAGATGAAGGTGGAACAAAGAAATGCCGGCCGTTACAAGAAAGCACGGGGTCTGTCGAGTACCCCCGGCCCAGGTACGCCCTCTGACTTAGGAACAACTTCCTCTCCGACAAAACACTTCGGTTTTAAGGTGTTCAGATAACTAACTGGGAATAAGGTTTACTCTGAGATCCATACAGATGCTAAGAAATTCTAGTGCCGGTATTCACGTTAAGAACTCTTCACTGAGACCGTGTGGCGTGCATAATGCTGGCACTCTGGCCTTGAGCCGCATGGTGCAAGCCAACAGGCACAGAATGCGCCAGGAGCCAAGGCCTGAGCTGAGTTCTTCAACAAGTCATTCAAACTTTCTGGCTCTCAGTTTCCGCATCTGTAAAATGGGGTTCATAATATCTACCCCATTCCTTCCAGCATCCGTGCAGCACCCTTCCAGGGCTGGTGGGAGGACAGCGGGTGAACAGACGGCAGGGAAACAGAAACAGATGAGCGCGTACCTGAGGACTATGAAGAGAACCCAGCCTCACGGAGGGCTGGGAGGGCGGCCCCAGGGGTGCAGGGATCAGAGAAGACCGCTCTCTCTGAGGATGGCACGGGGGATGAGCCCCGGGCAGAGGGCGTAGCCGGCACAAAGCCCTGAGACCGCAGCTAGACTGTAACATTCCAAGGACAGCAAGGAGCCGTGCAGCTGGGTGTGAGGACAGGGGCAGTAAGAGGGGCAGCAGCAGAACACAGAGGCAGGCCACGGACGGTCCATGCTGCAGGGCAGGGGTGGGGGTAAGTGCAGCAGGACCCCTGTACCCTGGGAGGAAGCTCCTCATGGAGTCAGGCTGCCTTTTTGCTACCTTTAGGGTACAGATTAAGAGGAGGAGTAAAACAGGAGAAGAAAGCAGAGAGCAAAAGCTTCTCAGGTCTCGTGTTGAAACTCCTCAGAGGGAATCAGCAATGACCCACCAGGGCCACGGGCATCAACCCTTCAGCTACGACACTGTGACACACAGGCTCCCGTGTGGCAGCGCTGGGCACCATTATGTCAAGATGTAAGGAAGAGGGAGCTGGCGGAGAATGAGACCCGCTGCAGGGCCAGGCTTTGGAAGGACAGAGAGGGGGCACCCGAGCCCCGGGTCTGCTGCAAGGAAGGAGATGAGCAGACAGGGCTGAGACCCAGGGGGGAGCTTGGCGCACAGAAAAGCACGTTGGAGAGTCTCAAGAATGACCGTTATCTATCCCTTATCTATCCCTGAAACACAGCTCACCGGTCCTTGCTGGGCCACCAGACGTCTTGGCATGGGCATCGCAGCTCCAGCACAAACAAGGGCTCAACAGAGAAAAGAGTGTGCTGCCCCTACCCCAGTCCAGCCCAAACCTAGGTCAGCCTCTGATGGCTGATGATTCCCAAGTCACTCTGGGCTCCAAAGATCACTCTCTGGTTGTCTGCCTCAGTCTAGATAACGCAAGTCTGCCCATTTCTAAAACTTTCCCAAAACTCACCTTTGATGGAATCAATTTTAAAAACTCAGATCTAGGGACGCCTGGGTGGCTCAGTTCAGCATCCAGCTCTAGATTTCAGCTCAGGTCATGATCTCACAGTGCGTGGGATCAAGCCCCACATCAGGCTCCACGCTGGCAGGCAGAGCGTGCTTGGGATTCTCTCTCCCTCTCTCTCTGCTCCTCCCCCATGTGCTCTCTTCCTCTCTCAAAATAAATAAGCATTTTTCAAAAATAAAAGTAAAAGACAAAACACCAGATCTAGGGGCAAAGGTCTGACGCTGGCAGCAAATGGGACGAACTGACACGGAGCATACACACACATGCGCGAAGGAAGCGGACTGTAGAAAAGCCGACAGAAGCCGGGCGGCAGGGCACAGCCAGGAAGCCAGGATAAACGGGCCTACCTATTTTCTTGTTCCGCTCTTCTCCACGGTTGTGTGCGATAATTGGTGAGTAGATGAAGGGGCTCTTGGTCGACACGTTCTGACCCAGCAAGCTTTTCATTTTCTGTGGCCGGAGGCTGGCGGGAAGGTTCAACAGCTTCACACGCCTGTTGTTTCAAATGGAACAAAAACACTTCAGCCGCCCTGTTAGTGTGGCCTCAGCATAAATACTGCCAAACCTCACGTCACAGAGAAACAACAAACCAAACAGCAGAAGGAGAAACACGCTGCACCTGACCTCAGGGGACGGTGCTCCCCAGGGCGGACGGCAGTCACGCCCTCGGCCAGCCCCCGGGGCCAGGAGGACCCGGCCGAAATCTGAACTGCACCGCTTGCCAGCTCCACGCCTGGGGGCAAGTGCCTTGCCCTTTCTGCACCGGGCCCCTCGTCCACAGGACGCGCACGGGGCCCTCCCCCACAGACTACTGGGAGGCTTCGAGTCAAGGCTCCGGTACCTGCTGCGCGGCACAGGCTGGCTCCCTGCCACCTGCCTCCCCGCTGGTGGGCGCACCCTCCACACGGAGGAGCCCCTGACCGTGAGAGCCAACGGTGCCAGGTACAAAGGCTGATAGTGCCGTCTGCTCTCCTGAGGAGGGGGGCTGACTCCCCAGCAAGCACAGCCTGCGTCTTAAGCTGCTGTCCCCGCTGTAGGCGTTCGCTCACAGCCACGCACGCTCAGGTCGGTCAGCTACCGTTTATTTGGAATGGGCCGAACTCCGCAGCCTGAGCACATCCAGACCCCTGCTCCCCACTTCGTACATACCACCTCAGTCAAGCATCCCAACCACCCTCCCAGCTTGGGTTCTATCGCTATGCCCTCCGCGCCATCCATCAGGTAACTGACACGAGACTGCAAATCACCCCAATCACACGGCCTAAAGCTGTGACACCGCGGGAGGTGCTATGCTTCTTTTTTAATATGAAATTTATTGTCAGATTGGTTTCCATACGACACCCAGGGCTCATCCCAACAGGTGCCCTCCTCAATGCCCCTCCCCCACCCTCCCCTCCCTCCCACCGCCCATCAACCCTCAGTTTGTTCTCAGTTTTTAAGAGTCTCTCATGGTTTGCCTCCTTCCCTCTCTGTAACTTTTTTTTCCCCTTCCCCTCCCCCATGGTCTTCTGTTAAGTTTCTCAGGATCCACATAAGAGTGAAAACATATGGTATCTGTCTTTCTCTGTATGACTTATTTCACTTAGCATCACACTCTCCAGTTCCATCCACATTGCTGCAAAAGGCCATATTTCATTCTCTCTCATTGCCAAGTAGTATTCCATTGTGTATATAAACCACAATTTCTTTATCCATTCATCAGTTGATGGACATTTAGGCTCTTCCCATAATTTGGCTATTGTCAGAAGTGCTGCTGTAAACATTGGGGTACAAGTGCCCCTATGCATCAGCACTCCTGTATCCCTTGGGTAGATTCCTAGCAATGCTATTGCTGGGTCATAGGGTAGATCTAGTTTTAATTTTTTGAGGAACCTCCACGCTGTTTTCCAGAGCGGCTGCACCAGTTTGCATTCCCACCAACAGTGCAAGAGGGTTCCCGTTTCTCCACATCCTCGCCAGCATCTAGAGTCTCCTGATGTATTCATTTTAGCCACTCTGACTGGCGTGAGGTGGTATCTGAGTGTGCTTTTGATTTGTATTTCCCTGATGAGGAGCGACGTTGAGCATCTCTTCATGTGCCTGTTGGCCATCTGGATGTCTTCTTTAGAGAAGTGTCTATTCATGTTTTCTGCCCATTTCTTCACTGGATGATTTGTTTTTTGGGTGTGGAGTTTGGTGAGTTCTTTATAAATTTTTGGATACTAGCCCTTTGTCCGATATGTCATTTGCAAATATGTTTTTCCATTCTGTTGGCTGCCTTTTAGTTTTGTTGATCGTTTCCTTTGCAGCGCAGAAGCTTTTTATCTTCATGAGGTGCCAATGGTTCATTTTTGCTTTTAATTCCCTTGCCTTTGGAGATGTGTCAAGTAAGAAATTGCTGCAGCTGAGGTCAGAGAAGTTTTTCCTGCTTTTTCCTCTAGGGTTTTGGTGGTTTCCTGCCTCACATTCAAGTCCTTCATCCATTTTGAGTTTATTTTTGTGAAGAGTGTAAGAAAGTGGTCTAGTTTTATTCTTCTGCATGTTGCTGTCCAGTTCTCCCAGCACCATTTGTGAAAGAGACTGTCTTTTTTCCATTGGATGTTCTTTCCTGCTTTGTCAAAGATTAGTTCGCCATACTTTTGTGGGTCCAATTCTGGAGTCTCTATTCCATTGGTCTATGTGTCTGTTTTTGTGCCAATACCATGCTGTCTTGATGATTACAGCTTTGTCGTAGAGGCTAAAGTCTGGGATTGTGATGCCTCCTGCTTTGGTGTTCTTCTTCAAAATTATTTTGGCTATTTGGGGTCTTTTGTGGTTCCATACAAACTTTAGGATTGCTTGTTCTAGCTTCGAGAAGAATGCTGGTACAATTTTGATTGGGATTGCATTGAATGTGTAGATTGCTTTGGGTAGTATTGACATTTTAACAATATTTATTCTTCCAACCCATGAGCACGGAATGTTTTTCCATTTCTTTATATCTTCTTCAATTTCCTTCATAGGCTTTCTATAGTTTTCAGCATACAGATCTTTTACATCTTTGGTTAGGTTTATTCCTAGGTATTTTATGATTCTTGGTGCAATTGTGTATGCGATCAGTTTCTTCATTTGTCTTTCTGTTGCTTATTAGTGTATAAGAATGCAACTGATTTCTGAACTAAGCCTGCCCCTCCCGCCCCTGTGCACCTCGCGGATCCACCCCAGCTAATACGCCCTTGGCCAGATCCCATCAAAGCAGCACCACAAGCCTGGCAGTGTGCATGTAGCCCAGACAGGGGCCACACCACTCCACAGTGAGTCCTGCCCCTGGGAGAGGGGAAGATAAGGTACACACCAGTCTGACTGTGGCCCCAGCAGTGGGCTGGGGGCAGACATCAGGTCTGACTGCAGCCCCGCCCACCAACACAAGTTACTCCGGAGAGCACAAGGGAAGTGCCCTGCAGTTTGGAGCCACCGCAGGGACTACCCAAAAAGGCACTATGCTCTTAAACCACAGCACCTGTGACCCTCCATGACCAGCTAGGCAAGTGGGGTTAGAATCTGGAATGTTCCAAGGCCAGGCACTGACAGGACAGGGTGGAGGTGGGACGCTGGGTGGCCTGGCAGCGACCCTCCCAGCACACCTGCCCTCTGCACGTGCAGCACCTCCTGGCAGGAAGGGCAGGCCAGCAGGTTGTGAGGGAGCCGTGGGCGTCCCCCTGGGACTCCGCCCAGGTCGTGAGGGAGCCATGGGCATCCCCCTGGAACTCAGCCCTTTGTTTGTTTCTCATTTCCTTTCAGCACCTTTAGGACGTTGTTTTTCACATATTTTTTATCCCATCTGTTGATGGGCGTTTGGGTTGTCTCCGTGCCTGGGCCATTGTGAGTAATGCTGCAATGAACACGGGGGTGCACGCGTCTCCTCGAGATGCTGTTTTCACCCCTTTGGATCCATACGCAGAAGCAAGATTGCTGCATCATATGGCGGATCTATTTTTAACGTTTCTGAGGAACCTCCACGGTGGGTGGACTGATTTACATTCCCACCAACGGCACACAAGGTTCCCTCTTGTCCACATCCTCTTCTTGACGACAGCCACAGTAACAGGTGCACGGTGATAGCTCGCTGTGGTTTCGATTCGCATCTCCCTGATGACGAGTGACGCCGAGCACCTCTGTGGTGCAGACACACAACGGGATGTCACTCAGCCACGAGACGACGCACGCTGAAGCAGTGCGCCAGCCTCCAGCTCTCTCCCCTCCACCACGCGGCGATCCGGGAGGCCAGACACTGGCACAGTGGGGCACAGGCGTGGACGCAGGCTCCGGGTCACCGAGTAGCCTCAGAGGTCACCTGCCCTGGAAAACTGCCCGACTTGCATCAAACTTCGTGTGAGACATAAACCCTTGTTGTAAGGGCTAATCTCTCCGAGATTCAGGGTTAGTATTTCTGCCACAGCGCAGGCCAACCCACACTGACTAATAAAGACCCCGTATAGAATCGGCACGATCAGTGCCTTTCTCAGCTAGAAGGAATCTCAGATACCTAGTGCAATCCTGTCCTATGCACAAGTATCCCTACGGCGCGTAGCGGTCGCTCACAACTCCCCCCGGCCCCACCGTGGACTGTCACAGCCACACGCATGACTGTCACCCATTTTCCACAACGATCCAAGGGAGGAGACAGAGCTTACAAACCAAAGTACTCCAAGCCAAGGATTCTATCTTGCACACTTGCTCTGACCCCCGCCCCCCGCATACACCCAGTATGCTTTATTCATACTGGACCAGAACCACTCACAATTTCTTACCTGTTTCAGTTCGGCTGTGAGCTCTCCAAGGACAGGGCACCTGGGCATCCAGTGCCCGGTAGCTCAAGGAACACTGAATGGATCACCTCCCAAAGCTGAATTTCTAACTCAGCTTCCAAATCTTTCAAAACTATAAACTCAAGCCAAAGCAGTTGATTACCAATAGTGGCAAACGCTAGCTGTCTGCAAGCATTCAAGAAGTTACGTGCCACACTACACTGGGACTAAGGTGACCAAACCTCAAGACTGGCCAGGATGCTATGCCTGGTATGGATCTCACGTCCAGCCAAAAGCGTTCACCTGAAGGTAATTCTCAGGCTGCCCCCTGAGAAGCATACCGAGGTGTGCGCAGACCCTGACCAGAGTCTGAAGGAACCACCAGCTATTCAACCATCATGGATTACTTCATCCCCCTGCACCTCGGCCTTTCCACCTGCAGAACAGGAAAACAACCGCTACCTGATAATGCTATGGGGAAAGAGGACACCTCCTTTCCTAGTTCCACGCCTCCGTGGGAAGGGATGTCCTCAGAGTAATGGTCCTGTCCTCGCTCTGCCCCTGCCTCACTCCTCCTAAGGCAGGTGGCCAATTCGGAAGGAGAACCAGCTTGTGCAATGTTCAGCACCTTCTCTTGGGGCCTGCCTGCAGAGGGCACACACTGCAAAGAGGCGTAGTCACCGAGCTTTGTTAGACACTGGGGTGGCATCATCTGGCCAGACCTGGGCCATGCCGCTCACTGGATCTTCCGTCTGCCTGAGACAAGTCTTTGTTTCTACTGATCCGAGCTCAGGCAAAGACGGAGAAGTATCTGAAGTGATATATTCAAGCTGTAGCAGGCCACTTTGAGGACTAAGCAAGCTCCTACATCTAGAGCACCTGTAATAGTGCCTAACACAGAGTGGGTTGCAAAAGCCTTTCTCTTCCCCCCCTTAAAACAACACTTGTTTACCAACAGACACCAAAGCCCCTGGTGCAAAGACTCCAACACTGGACTGGAATAAAGAAATTAAGTTCTGGTTCCAAGCCTGCTGGGACCAGACTGGTTCCAAGACTGCTGAGCCTTGGACCAAGCATAGCATCGTTGAGCCTTAGAGTTTATTTACGTGTAAAACGATTCTGTTTTCTTACAACACAAAGAGCTCTCCACCCCATGCCACAGTCACCACCTAAAAACGAGTGTCATCTGTGATTCTACAGGATTCCTCTATACAAGCACAGAAATTCCAGATCTCATAAAAGGTTTCTATAATAGGCAGAAGAGGGGCGCCTGGGTGGCTCAGCTGAGCATCTGACTCTTGATTTCAGCTCAGGTCATGATCCCAGGGTCATGGGATTGAGCCCTGCCTCGGGCTTTGCGCGGAGGGTGGAGCCTGCTTGGGATTCTCCCTCTCTCTTCCTCTCTCCCTCTCTCTCTCTCTCTCTCCCTCTCTCTCCCTCTCTCCCTCTCTCTTCCTCTCTCTCTCTCTCTCTCTCTCTCCCTCTCTCTCTCTCTCTCTCCCTCTGCCCCTCCCACCTGCTCACTCTCTTGAAAAAAAAAACACAGAAGTAAAAAAGAAACTAAAATTAAATATGCAAAGGAATTGAAAGAGAAGGAATTCTATGGTCAGCCAGAGAAGTAGCCCAACAAGCAGTCACAGCATTCATTCATAACTCAAAACTTGGCATCAAATGTCTTTTTATAAAATGTATCCTATGGAAGAACAATTATTGAGCCCTTGACCTAAAGGAAACATAGTTCATTTAGCAGGAATCACTGCAAAACTAATAACATTACATATAGTCTGTGAAGCCGCCAACAGGAAAGCAGATTTCCAGGGATAAAGTGTCCAAAACAGGGCTCATATTTAGAGATTCCACTTGGAAAATGCCGACCTGCCAAAGCCTGACCGTGGCTGATGGGGACCATGCAGGGCAGTGCAGAGCACCCCCTGGGATCGCGACATGAGCCGCACCAACAACAGGAAGAGGGGAAAGCTGCCGACCTTCTCTTGCTTGGTTTTGACTCCATCTACCTTCTTCACAGCAGAAACCTATCTACGAACCTGCCGGGGACCTCTGCACAGAGGGGCAGGGACTAGAGCAGCCACACGTGCCCCACACTTGGCCAAACACGACCAACATGGCTGGAAAGGGCTCACGTGCCGCCACGGCAGCGACACGTGAGCACCACAGGTCTCACGATCCCCACAAAGCGCTTGTGAGATGCGTCAGGGAGGTTATGCGTGTGGCGATCACACAGAGAAAAGATGCTGGGCAGAGGCTGAACCCGATGAGGTCCCGGGAGCCGAGCCCGGACTGGGATCTGGGAGGCTGGCTGCCCAGCTTCATCAACCAGGAAAACGGCCCCAACTATCATGGCCTCTAGGCCCCTTTGTGAATAAATACCTGTAACCCTTCCTCAAATAATATAATTAAGTTTTAGGGGCACCTGGCTGGCTCAGTCGGTAGAACATGCAACTCCTGATTTCGGGATTGAGAGTTTGAACCCCATGTTGGGTGTAGAGATGACTTAAAAATAAATTTTTTAACAACAACAACAAAAAAAAAGTTTAAGTTTTAAAAGTACCAAAGCCACTCAAAGCCCATTCTGACTGGAGGGTTTGATCCTTATCAATCAGAATACCCACACGAACTCTAGAGCTCTTTCCCAGACTAAAGAAGTTCAATATTAGTTTCTCAGAAAACAACCAACAGATCCTCCCCCAATACCGCCCCCAGATGAACCCTCACTATTTACTGTAAATGGCGGCTAAGCTTTACTACCATTTCTTCCTTAATAATTCACAACTTCAGTACGTGAACACTCTACAGGACTGTTACTGGCCTTTGTGTACATGATCATTTTATGGAGATTTCTAGAAGGAACAAAACAAGAGGGCTTCTAGTTTTCATGGGACTTCCTCTGCTCTCACTCTGCGCAGTGGGAACCAGATGTGGGTTTGGCAGCCTCCTGCTTGACCATTCGGTGTGGGTGTGGCTCTTGCCTGACCACGACTGAAGCCCCAGCATTCACCACTGGGCTGAGCAGCTCAGGCACTCAACAAATATTCGATCAACTGAAATTTAGAATAGAATTACAGCAGAGGGGCGCCTGAGTGGCTCAGTTGGTTAAGCGGCTGACTTCGGCTCAGGTCATGATCTCACGGCTCGGGGGTTCGAGCCCCGCGTCGGGCTCTGTGCTGACAGCTCGGAGCCTGGAGCCTGCTTCGGATTCTGTCTCCCTCTCTCTCTGCCCCTCCCCTGCTCACACTCTGTTTCTCTCTGTCTCAAAAATAAGTAAACATTAAAAATTTTTTAATTGGGGCGCCTGGGTGGCTCAGTCAGTTAAGCGGCCGACTTCGGCTCAGGTCATGATTTCGCGGTCCGTGAGTTCGAGCCGTGCATCGGGCTCTGTGCCGACAGCTCAGAGTCTGGAGCCTGCTTCCGATTCTGTGTCTTCCTCTCTCTGACCCTCCCCTGTTCATGCTCTGTCTCTCTCGGTCTCAAAAATAAATAAATGTTAAAAAAAAAAATTAGAAAAATAGAAATAAAAATTTTTTTAATTGAAAAAAGAATAAAATTACAGCAGGGATATCTTTTGGCCCCTTTTGTTGGGCTAACTTGCATCACATGACTACTTTAACCGCTTCTGGGTGAGCCCATGCCACACACAGCAGGTAAGTATTTCCTGTAAGCTGATGAGATGGTTTCACTGTCAAGGACGAGGCAAGTTCTCAACAGACGTAAGGGCTCCAGTCTTCTCTTCTACAGCTGAAGCCAAGCCCACGAGGCATCTCCAGCAAGACAGCAGCCTGTGCCTCACAATCCTACCCAGCGGGTCTGGTCACTCACGGCTGTGGGCCTTTTCCAACCAGCTCCTCTGGAACACTTCCCGGAAGCTTAGTCTTCAACTACACCTAATGCTGAGCTCCTCCTGGGGCTACAGGGCTGACTCTTGATGCTGGCTTCAATCTGGCTCTAATTATGCGGACAAAGTCCTTGTTTCCAGGCACGAGTGCCCGAAACGTCGTCCCAGTCCGCATGAGCTGCATCGGCCCTCTCCAAGAGAAATGAGGAACGCGGGTTTTGTAGGAGGGTGGCAAGCCCACACGCAGCGTGGACCCCCGGCCATCCCACCCAGGCTCTCTCAGCTCCCACCGTGCTCCGCAGTCTGGCTGAACACCAATCACGTGGTCTGCCACCTGTAATCAGCATCTGTGCTTGCTTTCTCACACGATGGTACAGGTCTCAGTCTCCACCGCTTAACTCTCGTCAAAATCTTGCTCCTGAGAAATCACACTCATGCCTGATGTATACGCAGCCCCCACAATGCAAGACACTCCCCACTGTATGGCGGGGACAATCCAGACCATTAGAGTGCCGGTCGTGGTCCGTCAGGCCTGCTGTGACACAAATACCAAACATAGGGGGACCTAAACAGCAAATGTCTCCCCCTCACAGCTCTGGAGGCTGAAGTCCCAGACCGGGATGCCAGCACGCTTGGGCCCTCGAGGGCCCTCGTCGTGGTTCCCAGGGTGTCCTCACACAGAGGAGAGAAAGAGCCCTGTCCCCTTCATCCAGGGTCAAGTTGTGGCTGAAAGAAATTACGATGTACACGGAGGGTGTACGTATTTGCACCTGGGGGGCTTCAGGAAAGGCTGTAGAGAAGAGATATTCCTTGAACTAAATCTTGAAAGACGACTAAGTAACAGGCAGTCGGGGCAGCAGAGACATTTCAAGCAGAAGACGAAGCCCAAACAAAGGAATGAAACCCTGTCACACACTTCTGCGACCCCAAGTGCTTGTGCAAGGTGCACGGCCCTGGTGGGACCAGAGGAACAGGAGCTCACAGCAAAATCTGGAGACGGAGCGGCCACAGGCGGCCCTGTAAAGTCAGGCAAAGCAAACAAGTCGGGTTCTGTCCCATGAGCAACGGGGAGCAAGGCAAGCTGGGAGATGTGCTGACCTGCCAAATCTTCCAAAGGGGTTTCCTTCCACTTCACCAGTGGTGCTGATCGGCCGTGGGGTGAAGAACCCACCCACGGGGCATCCCACACCTGATTACATGCAGTTTCTCTTTCTAGTTTTAACAACATCAGGCATGAGTGGGGTGACGAACGAGTCACCGGGACAAACGGCTTATTTCTGAGGCTGACGGTCTCTGAGAACCATTCAGAACGTGTTTACACCTGGTGGATAGTACATAAAACCAGTTTCTTGTAGATCATCCCTGACCACACCAGGCAAGAGAACTGGCACGGGCCTCCGGCAAGGCTCACCTCGCCGTTCAGAGGCAGCTCCCCAGCACAGGTTCGTTGCCGAAACACTGGTCGCTGAAGGTTTCACAGTATTTGCCTAAACGTCAGACCGCCTGCTTCTACCCAATCTGTTTCATCTAAGGATTTTAGACAGCTAAGGGATTGAAGAGCTAACATCACAGTATTTTTTCAATCAATTCTCTATCTGCAAATGTAGGTGTAAGATGTCTCCAAGAAGAAAACGGAGATTTACTGAGTGCTTGGATGTGCCAGCCACCGGGCTCCAGGCTTTTGTAAGCATCAGCTCAGCTAAAACAACACCAACAGCCCCAGGAGGAGCAATTTTTACACCCATTTTCAAGATCTGAAACTGAGGCTCACAGGACCAAGGTCACACACTAGTAAAGAATAAACCCTACGTTCTAACTTCCATACGGGGCTGCCTCTGTGATATAACCTTCCCCTCCCGGTGTCTCCGTGTGGAGAAAAGCACTTTTCCTCCTCAGCCCTGATAACCTGCCAGGACCAGCCCACCCTGCTCCACTGACAAAACTCCCGACCACGTGGGGATCTAGATGCAGCACCAAAATCCTAGAATGTTCTGTTAGGTTCAGGATGTTCTATTATGCAAATTTAGACGCGGACAGTTCATGATGAAGATGAAAAATCATTTAAAAAGACCACAGACAGAGGCGCATACTGTGAGGCAGACCAGCAGTGGGTGCAATGGAGACCCAAGACTCTCCTACCCATGGCGGATGCGTGCAGCAGGAGGGAGTGCCGGCAAAGGCCTCCTAAAAACCAGGCCTGTAATGAGTCTGAAAAAACGAGCGTGCACTTGACAGGTTACCGCCGGGGAGAAGAAAGACGGACCCCAGGGCACGCACGGCGTCAGGGAAGTCACCCAAGTGTGTGGGAGGGGCTACACCCTTGTCCGTGTGGCAGGGGCCTGTGGTCTAAGGAAAGGGGAAAGCCTGGAAGCCTGTAGGAGGAAGAGGCAAGGCCAGGTATGTCTCATCCCCGCAGAGGCCACGCCGCGGGCTCTGGAAGCAGGCAGACCAGGGTCTGCATCTGGTTGTGTCGTCCACAAGGCACACGGCAGTTACACGATGCCCTGGCCCGATTCTCTCATCGACACGATCCTTCCACTTCCTAGCGCCCCTGCTGAGATTTAAGGAGATAATGAACCAGATACACAGCAATCAAACATTGAAACTCTCAGGGGTGGAGGGGAGGGAGCAGGGCGGCTCGGCCAGTTACGCGTCCAATTCGTGATTTCGGCTCAGGTCAGGATCTCGCGCTTTCACGAGTTCGAGCCCCTCATCAGGCTCTGCAACGGGCAGCGTGGAGCCTGCTGGGGATTCTCTCTCTCTCCCTCTCTCTCTGCCCCTCCCCCACTCCCACTGTCTCTGACTCTCTCAAAATAAACAAATAAAACTTAAAAATTTTTTAAAAACAGAATGGAAACTCTGGTCAGGATCCACATTTATGACACAAGTGGTAGACAAATCTCGCAGTGAGGCGCCCGTTGGGCACGCTGGCAGGGCCCGCCTTACCTGACGATGGGAAGCTTGGTGAAGGGCACTGGAGGCAGGGTGGGCCCACCTGGGAGGGTGAGGAGTTCCATGGTCCCAGGACATTTGCACGTGTAGTTCTCCAGGCTTTGAGTCACGTCTTTCTTTTCTGAAAAGAAAAAAACAAAATGAAGGTCAATTAAATAAGAGTAAAAGTAGGGGTCTTTGGGTTTTGCGGGGGGGTGGTTTGAGCAAAATAAAATTCTTAACCCAATCCATGCCAGTCCAGCGAGTCCATATTGTGACAGAAATGAAGGGGCGCTTATACAAGAGACCAAAAGAAAGCAGATGCTTTATTCACTTCATTTAAATAATCACCAGCAATGGCTCCATTCAGGGGCATATGGATAAAAAGGAAGTTAAATTACCGTCTTCTAGAAGACTTCATTTCCCAAGAGAATAAATCCTTACCAAATTCCAAGAAAGTCAGTAGGCAGGCAGGACTGGAGAATCAGTATATTTTATTACCTGACATATATATTTCCAGAAATTACTAGGTACCAAGCCAAATGCCAGGCCCTTTCCCCAAGGAGTCTACAATCCATCTGTGTAATAGATATTTAAGAGAATAATTACAAACCCAGACTATTTTGCTCCACCCCACCCCCACCCCTTGGCTGGGAGGGAGGAAAACAGGATACAGGGAATGCCGGCTAACGGTCCACAACATGCTCACAGGCTTTGTAACACCCCGGAGCCCAAGAGCACGTTACACACCCCAAACTGCGTAATTACTCAGGAAGGCAGGCATCACAATGCTCTTTTTACAAATGGAAAAGCTGAGACCAAACCAGGCCCAAGGCTTGTCAAAGATGTGTCAGACCTAAGCCAGTGGTCTTCTCACTGATCCCTTTGGAAGGATTAAGGGAGGCGGAAAGGGAGTTCACTCCTCCTGGCTTCCATTTCCTCTGCCACTGCCTGCAGGGAAAGGTGGAGGGCACGGGGACAGTGGTGACAGAGGGACACAACACCTAGGAGTCACCCCAGCTTCAGATGAATGGCTTGGTCCCGCTGGTCCAATGTGGGATCGCCTTAGGGGAAGGCATTCAACCAGAGCCAACCTTCTGCTCTGAAGAAACTACTCAGGATGCAAAGAGGTAAAGCATTAAAAAGCAGTGACTGGCAGGGCGCCTGGGTGGCCCAGTCGGTTAAGCGTCCGACTTCGGCTCAGGTCATGACCTCGCGGTTTGTGAGTTCGAGCCCCGCGTCGGGCTCTGGGCTGACGGCTCAGAGCCTGGAGCCTGTTTCGGATTCCGTGTCTCCCTCTCTCTCTGCCCCTGCCCTGCTCACGCTCTGTCTGTGTCTCTCTCTCTCTCTCTCTCTCTCAAAAAGAAAAAAGAAAGCAATGAGTGGCAGATGTGAGCACTGAGTGCAGTGAGACAGTGAGAGCTGATGGTCATCACACAGCCACACGGCTGCACTGAGAGAAAGGGGACAAGGTTGCCAGAGACCAGATATAGTGCTCCTCCGGGACTGGGGACCATAAGTAGCAAATATCGAGGCAAGGACACATATTTTAACTGGTAAAAGCTGCTGCCACAGGCATTTCTGTGTCGAAGCAGCATTCTCCGGGAAACAGGGGGGCAAGAAAGCAACCAGAATTAACTTTGGATGTGACATTGTAATGTTTATCTGCAAGATGAACAAAATTCTTTAAATAAGGAAATCATCTTCGATGTATACTTGATAAATCTCCTGAAGGGCTCCAGGCGATGGTGTGCAAATGACCTCATTTGCCTAATGCTGGGTACGGGGCTCGTGGCTTAGGTGTCTTATCAAGTTGGATTACGGCCTCTGAGTAAACCCTGCTGAAATGAAGAGGGAAATGAATGTACCCGTGAAGCCTGACGCCCCCTGCAGGGTCATCCAGGAAAAGCCCCGCAGCACATGCCTTGGCTTAGCTGTGGATCGGCCTTTCCGCGCCGACACCGTGCACAGCGCGAGTGCCAGCAGGAGGCGTTGCGGCTGCCGGCTTCTCGTGCAGGGCCGGCTCACCGGGGACCCCACGGCCTGTGCGTTCCGGCCCCTCCTTTCCGTCTGCTCGCTGTCCAGGCGGGGGATGAGCCTGGCTGCGAGCGTCCTCGGGGCTCTGCGGAAGCCAGGCGCACGGGGCCCTCCCCGCCAGCTGTGCGCGGTGGCTCCAGGCAGATCAACTCTCGCCTCACTTCCCATCAGGTGACATGCTAATAAGCTGCTGGGGGGGAGGCCTCTCCCCCCGGAGCCAGGGAGGGGACGTGGGGGTGTCACCGGCTCCTGACAGGACTATCGGCCAATTCTCCTCCCTCATCCCTCTCACGGCACTACATCAGGAGCCCCTCTGCACCACGCTCACGTCCGGGGTGCCCTCTGTCACCGCGCTCACGTCCGGGGCGCCCGTGCCTTCTGGAGCTTCCACAGGGCACAGGAACTAGGACCACGTCCCACCACCCAGAGACTTCATGTCACTGCAGTGGAGTTTCCGGAGTAAATGCTTGCGTGCGATTGCTGGTGAGGTCCATCCGATGGGAAGGTCCCACTGACCTCTCTCCTCGTGGATTTGAGCACCTGCCCTACGTTGTTTCCCAGATTCGTTATTTTATCAAGGATTACAAAATGGTGATTTTGTAATTCTTAAGTTCTCTGTACTTAAAACCTAGAATCTGTCTGTGAGGAAGGATTTTGTTCCTTATCAACCATCCCAGAACACCAATGATACAGAAGAGAGGGGTGATGAATGGCTGAGCCTTTCCCTGTACTTACTGGAGTGGACAACTGCCTCCAGGGATGTCCAGGGGGTTAGATGTGATTTAGTACCATTATGAACTGGTGGATTTTTATACATTTGGTATGTCACTTGATTGCCATCACACTTTTTTTTGATGTTCAGGTTGTCCCATCTTTGTCCACTGGGAGCTCTGTCACAGTGATTCCTGTGTCCTTTAGATAAGGCCTCATTATTCATCAACAGCTTGCTCTTTCTAGCTCATTTTCAGTCCCAGACCTAGAACCAAACCATTTCTCCAAGAAGCCCTTGGATCCTAGTGGGAAACAGTGCTTAGAAATCAGAGTCTGGAAGCCAAGGGCACTCATCACTGCTAGATTCTTACTGTCTCTCTAGGCCTTGACAAAAGGGACCACTTACAAAATGTTTTAAGTGTTGAGATTTTGTTAAGTGACTTTACTTTAAATTTTAAGATTTGGCAACTAAGGGGTGCCTGGGTGGCTCAGTGTGTTGAGCGATCGACTTCAGCTCAGGTCTTGATCTCACGGTCTGTGAGTCTGAGCCCTGTGTTGAGCTCTGTACTGACAGCTCAGAGCCTGGAGCTGCTTCGGATTCTGTGTCTCCGTCTCTCTCTCTCTGCCCCTCCCCCACTTGCGCGCGTGCTCTCTCTCTCTCTCTCAAAAATGAATAAACATTAAAGAGAGAGAGAGAGAGAGAGAGAAAGAAAGAAAGAAAGAAAGAAAGAAAAAAAGAAAGAAAGAAAGAAAGAAAGAAAGAAAGAAAGAAAGAAAGAAAGAAAGAATATGATGTCAAAATAAAACACTACAATTCCTCACAAGTGATTTCACAGAGGCAGGACCAGAGTCTGGGAGAAGACCACACACGAAACCTGATTCTACTGATAAGGCTTCATAAAGAAGAGGCAACATTCGGTCTTTGTCTAGGGGCACAGGTCTCTGGAAGCAAACACCATGAGTACAATTCTTGGAGGTTTTGCTACGTTGCAGGGAAAGAATGACAAGAATAAGGACATATGGCCATTAAAGAAACCATGTCTGAGGGGGAAAAAAGACTAAGGACACAGAATGAATCCCAATATATCATTATAAGTTGTATGTGCACAACAAAACCTAACAGAGAAGCTGCCCGAGGCACGTGTGAGAGGGAGCAGGCTAAGACTGAAAACGCCCAAAGGGCTGAGGGTGCAGGGGGCACGGGGGCTCCAGGTGGAAACAGCAACGTAGAATATGACACTGGCTACCGTGGGAGGGGGCTGCTGGCTTTCCCACGCGGTGACTGGCAAACATTTCACACGCGCCTCACACGTGCGTCCCTCTCTGAGACAGGACACCTCAGAGACTTGTGACTTTGCTGCAGGGATCTCACTGCTGGCAACAGAGGACGCACCCAAGTTTGCCAGGCAGACAAGGAAGGCCTCCGTGCAGGGAAGGAAAGGAGAGGTGCTCAGAGGCGAGAAACGGTGGGGCCGCTCAGGGTCCACTTAGTTTGTACTTGGTCCTGCCGTCAATGGAGACCAGCACTGTTTCAGCACTAAGCGGCCCCTACCTGGACAGCTGCAATCACTACTCCCAGTTACACGTACTGAGCACTTACTGCATGCCAAGTATTGTAACAGGCGCTCAGACTACAGAACCGTAAGGGAAGAGATCCTGGTACAGAGCAGAACCTCAATAATTTTTATCCGAAATACGTTTGCCATCCCCTCCCACAAAATCCTGCCAAAAAGGGGTGGGAGGCATCATTATCCCCCTTTTAAAGTGATAAACATTAGCTTGGTGACGATCTGAGAGATCTGATTGTGGATTAATATAAAATGCTACCAAAATGATTTATTAATGTTTAAGTGTGATATTAAATACCATGGGTATATAAGGAAATGTCCTTTTTTTAAGCAGTGCATCCTAAGGACTGAAGGTGTGAACTGAAATGATGTCTTAGGGTTTTTAAAAAGTAATTCAGCACACAAAGCAAGTGAGAAATGAAGTAAATGTATAAAAATCTTACTAAGCATCGAATCTGGTGTATGGGACCGCTTCATTATTCCTGGTACCTTTCTGTTTGAGAATGTGTCGCAGCAAAAATATTTAACGAGCCTGGGGAGGTGAAACGATCTGCTCAAGAGAGGCACCGAGCTGGAATTTTGGAATTTGGATCCGAGGTGACGACGTCTTCCTGTCCCCCAGATTAGGCCTGATCACAGACACCCCAGTGTCGCGGTAACACAAACAGCAGGGCTCCCGGCCACAGCGGTTCGAACCCGTGTTCCGCACGCCCAGCTGGAACGAAGCTCGTGACCAATCCGAGCGTGGTCCTAAGCGTAGGATTTGGTCAGAGGGAAGTGAGAACTCCTTAATTTATTCCACTAAAACTCAGCTGCCTTAGTCTGCTCTGGCCGACATAACAAAATAGCATAAAGTGGGTGACTCACCACAAACACATACTGCTCACAGCTCTGGAGGCTGGGAAGCCCCAGATCGAGATGCTACAGACTCAGTCCCTGGTGAGAGCCCACTCGACGGCCTGCAGCTCCCACCCTCCCGCTGTGTCCTCGCAAGGCCTTCTCTCCAGGCACGTGTCTCCTCCTCCGAGGGCATCAATCCCACCAGAAGGGTCCCACCCTTAAGACCTACTGCACGCCTGATTACCTCCCAAAGACCCTGCCTTCAGTTCAATCATACTGGGGGCTTGGGTTTCAACCTATGACTTTGGAGGGAGACACACGCAGCCCATAACATCACTATAAACTTGTCCAACTTTGCCCAGAAGACCCGACGGTTCATTTCACTCAAGCTTGAGCACCTAATACCCTGAGAGTTATTTTTCCATCCCAGAAATTAAAGAAATCATGCAAAGACAACATTTTTAAGAAAGCCCAGCTGCCACCTGACTGTACTGTTTCTTATAGAAGCAGAAAATATGAGCACCCCCACTTCTGAGCACAGAAAAAGTCACAGGCCATTTGCCATTTCAAAAGATGACACTGGCACAAAACCCAACACATCCTGATTTCACAGTTCGGCGCTTTGTGCTCCTTCTAAATAATCATGTCAGACACCCGTGTCCGCATAAATCAGGTATGATGTTCTGAACAGGAGAGAAGAGAAAGGAGCACGTCTTTTCTTCCAAATATGAAAGAAAAATACTAAGGAAGAAGAAAATAAAAGATACACAGGAAAAAAGCAGAGGTGCGGCCCAAGACGAGACGATTTGAAAGTACACTTTCGGAATCGGTTCTGACACCTTCACTTACAGAAAATACAAACCGCAGCTCACCTTGGAACTGCTCTCCTAAGACCAGTACTATTGATCTTTCAGCATTATGACGCTGAGATCTTTGAGGGGGTTCCCAATAAGTAGACCTCCTCGGCCCCCCCTGGCTCCTAGATGAGTTGAAAACAAAACAAAAAGACAAGACAGGGATAAAACGTCATCTGTGTTACCGACACAGCCCATGTGAAAGGACACGACATGTTTCTCAGAAAGTGCAACTGCTCCCTGGCACCAGGACCTGGGCAGACAGAGGCCGTGCCGAACTGGGCAGGCCCCACCGCCCAGCCCGCTCTGTGGCCATACACGTCACTAACAACGACTTGGAAACGTGCCTTACTTGTTTTCTCTTCTCGTCATAAAAGGAAATGTCACAGGGTGACCCAAAAGACAACCGCACGACCCTCGTGTACGGCTGGTGGGAGAGGGCAAAGCGGGGCGGCCTCTGAGGAACGCAGTATGGCAGTCCCACGGAGTCACCACACGAGCCACCAATGCCCCTCCTGGGTGGATACTCAGAAGCAGTGAGGGCAGAGGTTCAAACCGATAACCTGCACGCCGTGTGCACAGCAGCGCTGCTCACGGCGGCCAACAGGTGGAAGGAGCCCAGGGGTCCACCCGTGAACAAACACAATGTGGTCATAGAGAAAACGGAGTGTCATTCAGCCTTAAGAAAGGACGGAGACTCTGACACCTGCTATGACACGGATGAGCCTTGAGGACATTGTGCTGAGTGAGGACGACTAGCGCATGAGCCCCCTGCTGTGAGGGCCCTGGAGCCGTCACATTCATGCATGCACGGGAGAGGCGAGCAGGAGGTACCAGGGGCTGGGAAAGGGAGCTACTGTTCAGGGGGACAGAGCTTCGGTTTGAGATGATGGGGAGACCCTAGAAATGGGCAGCGGTGATGGATAAACAACAGCGTGCACGCACTCGATGCCACAGAGTTATACCTCTAAAAATGGTGAACACGGTAAACGTTGTGCCGTGTATATCTTACCATGATTAAAGAAAAAACGTCAGTGAAACTAAGGCATGAGCCAGGTGTGGTGTGGGCCCTGGAACACAGAGACGTGTGGGCACGAGCAAAGACGCCACACTCCAACTAGTCTCCCTATTAAGGGTGTGAGGGAGGAGGCTCGGCCGTGCGAGCGGACACGGCGCGGATGGGTGTCGAGGCTGGCGCCGAAGGCCACGGGGCTGGGGGGACGGCAGAGGCACCGAGCGGGACGTCCCAGGACAACAGAGGCCAGCAACCACAACATCCCAACACGGGGCTCAGACGCACCGCGTCTGAAGTACGGAGGAGCTGCCCAGAGGGGCCAAGAGACCCAAGGGACGGCCGGCTGGTGACGAGGCCGGTGGACCGGAAGAAGGTAGGGTCCTGAGCACCAGGAACATCAGCAGAGAGAGAACACCTCCTGGGGAGAGCGTAAGGAGGCCACGGAAGACCGGAGGCCCCATGACGACACTCAGGGAAACACAGAGGCAAAAGGCAGGGAGAAAAGGAAAAAGTAGGAAATCAGCTTGAAAGGAAACCATCCTGGAAGTTCGGACTGAGATGCAAGAAGCCAAAAGATGAGCGTTTCCACAAGAAGAGAAACAGGGGTGAATGCGACACAGAGGCCGATGAGGATGCAGACAGAAAACCAATGTCACTCCTGAAGGTTCAGGGTCACGTGTCCCCATTGA
Organism: Panthera uncia; assembly: GCF_023721935.1. Taxonomy (NCBI): domain Eukaryota; kingdom Metazoa; phylum Chordata; class Mammalia; order Carnivora; family Felidae; genus Panthera; species Panthera uncia. Next base: position 3,389,296 of record NC_064812.1, on the reverse strand, counting down.
AGGGGACCGTGGCAGGCGCAGGAACCCAACAACAACCACTTGGGACCTGGTGGGGACCGAGAAAGTGGCGCCAGCCCCCAAGCCAGGAGTAACGTGCCAAGTACGTCCAGGCGGCCAGCGGGAGAGCGCAGCCCGCCGTCAGGGGCCGTCACCTGCACCGTCTCACCCCTAGATATTAACACTGACCCAGTGATGAACGCCATCACCCACCCCACTGCAGCATCCAAGACGAGATACCGCTTTTCTAAGGTCACACTGGTCATGAGCAAGGCTGGGACTTTAAGCCCAGGCTTCTCAAATCCAGGGCTTCTTCCACCATATGGAGCGACTTCCCTTGGGCATTACTGTGCCCATTTCACAGAGAGGAAATCTGAGGCTTCAGAAGGAATTTCCTAAAGCATTCAGATACGAAGTGGCTAAATTACATGCAAACTCAGAGCTCTGAGTTCAAACTGTTTTTTCCATTGTGTTGCACGGCCCACCCGAGCCGCCCCAGGAGGTGAAAATAACGGAGGAGAACACGGGTGTCTCGGAGCAGCCAATCCAACACGTCCGGCAAGTCAAGCATCTTACGTAGCAGGAAAAACCAACTCAACTCTTCTTCATTCCACGTGTACATCCAGGCGGGACGATGGTCCAACCCCAAAAGGCAAAACAGTCCCCAGGGTCACCACTAGAAAGATGACCAACGATGTGCCAAAACAGCAGACACTGAAGACGCCCTTGTGGACCAAGAAAACAAGCCCTTCCCTAACTGACGGGACGGACTTAGACAAACCCGCAGTGAGCCACACAGGCCGCCTCCCGCCCGCATAACTTCCTTCTTGTTTCTCGCTTAATTTACATGGTGGCAGGTCAGAGTCTCTGACAAGCGACCCTTCAAGTAGACCAGGAGATGAAACATTTTTCCTTGTTCTTTTCAAGTATGTAAACATGTTCTACCAAAATGAAAGGCAATTATGTGAAGCCACCCGCTCCTTATATCCTCATCTATTTAAAGCACTACCTAGAAAACATTTAAATATCTCTAGAGACCTCAATAAAACACCCACGAGGGGAAATTCTCCTAAGCATAAAGACTTAATAAATAATTAGAAAGAATGTGCACATCCAACTATGAACTAACAGTCAGATAAGGTAAGGTACAGTAACAGTGCAAAGTTACATAATCATTAACGATGACATTTATAAAGAGTCTGAGATAATACGGAAGATCTCTGTTATGTGGAAAATCAGGATGCAAAACCATATTTATAGAGTAAATTCAATTTAAAGATAAATCCAGGGGCGCCTGGGTGGCTCAGTTGATTGGGCGTCCAAGTTCAGCTCAGGTCATGATCTCACCGTCTGTGAGTTCGAGGCCCATGTCAGGCTGTGTGCTGACAGCTCGGAGCCTGGAGCCTGCTTCGGATTCTGTGTCTCCCTCTCTCTCTGCACCTCCCCTGCTCACGCTCTGTCTCTCTCTCTCAAAAATAAATAAACATTGGGACACCTTGCTGGCTCAGTCGGTTGAGCGTCCGACTTCAGCTCAGGTCATGATCTCACAGCTCATGAGTTCGAGCCCCGCGTCGGGCTCTGTGCCGACAGCTCAGAGCCTGGAGCCTGCTTCGGATTCTGTGTCTCCCTCTCTCTCTGCCCCTAACCCACTCGCATTCTGTCTCTGTCTCTCTCAAAAATAAATAAACATTACAAAATAAATAAACAAATAAATAAATAAATAAACATTAAAAAAATTTTAAAGGTAAATCCAATTTAAAAAGAATAGAAAACAATACAAAAAAATTCACTGAAATGTTAACAGTGTTTGCCCATGCAGGATGATGCATAACTTTTTCTTTTCTGTTTTTTTTTCCAAGATTTCTAAAATAAGTATAATAAGGACACACTAGTTGTACAATAAAAAACATTTCAGAAATACTTGGAAGTGAATCTGCAACACCGTTTGGTAAAGAAAAGCCAGGGGTTGTGTACAGGGGTGCTCCTCACGCGTGAAGAACGCAGCACCCTGAAATGTCCGTGGACAGCGCCGAGGCACCCACGTTGCGACGGAGCTCCTAGTTCACTGTGAGGGCGTGCGCAGCCTGTCCCCCCACACGCGCTGTTCTCGACGGCAGCCTGACGTTTAAGGAGGACTTGCTATACGCCAGGCACTGGGCCAAGCACTCCAAATGTTGTCTCACTAAATTGTCCCCAAGAGATTACGTGAGGGGTGCCACCGCCACCCCGATTTACAGAGGAGCAGAGTGAAGCTCAGAAAGCCCTGCTCCGGCCGAGTGTTCCCTCCACGTCTCCCCCAGGCTCTCCCTCGTGACAAACTGCTGTGCTCAGCCATGTCCCTTCTTCTGAAACTATTTCATACTTCACTCAGCATTCCTTTAACCAACAAATACCGGGGGTGCCTGGGTGGCTCAGTCGGTTAGGCGGCTGACTTTGGCTCAGGTCATGATCTCACGGTCTGTGGGTTCGAGCCCCGCGTCGGGCTCTGTGCTGGCAGCTCGGAGCCCGGAGCCTGCTTCCAATTCTGTGTCTCCCTGTCTCTCTGCCCCTCCCCTGCTTGCTCTCTGTCTCCTTCTCAAATAATAAACATTAAAAAAAAAAAATTTAACCAACAAATACCGGCTATCTGCCCTGCATGAGGAAGATCTGTACCTCAGACCCTCAACCGATGGCCTCCTCTTTGAGGACAAGATCCCCTAACTCCTCAGTCTCCATCAATACATACTAACGAATAACGTGGAAAAGACAACAGAAATCAATTCGGTTTCGCATGTATTGACTACTTTCCAGGTAAAGCACTATCCAGAATGGGGAAAGATCAAAGGTGAGTAAGACCCAAGGAGGGCGTGACCTCATAAGAGAGCCAGAGCAAAATTACTCTCAGGACACAAGGAAACGATCCTGAATTCTGAAGTAGGTAAGGCCAGGAGGAGGTAAAGAGGGGGCGAGTTTGACTTTCCCGTTTGTAGGAGGCGGAGCTCACTGCGACAGGAGAAGCGCGGAAAGCCACACCACACGCTTAAAGAGCGACACAGAAGTCCAGCAGATAGGAGATACAGGTTAAGCACATGGAAGTGAAATGAAATTAGGTTAAAAAGATGGTTTGGATCAAATTGCCAACGTCCTTGAGAAGGAGCTGAGACTTTATTAAGACAGAGAGGGGCCGTCACCGCCGCTCGCAGGGAACAGAAGGATGCGATTTCGCTTGCATTTCAAGGAGATACTTCTGGCTTCCGTGTGAAGAATGGACCAGAAGGAGCAAAGCCAGGAAGCAGGATAGGAGTCCAAGAACTGGCTCTTGAAAGTCTGAACCGTGGCTGGGACAGTGGAAGGGGGAAGAGGGATCCCACGTGAGAAAAACTCAAGCATCAGAACGGATAGAGGACCTATCCAAACAATTAAGAGGATACAGGATGCAGAATTTAACAAGCAAAACGGATGAACATATGGAAGGAAAAAGAGGAGGGGAGCAAATCATCAAAGACTCTTAATGATAGAGAACCAACTGAGCGTTGCTGGAGGGGAGGCAGGTGGGCGATGGGCTAGCTGGGGGATGGGGACTAAGGAGGCCACTTGTCCTGATGAGCCCTGGGCCTTGTATGTGAGGGATGAATGCTTAATTCTACTCCTAAAACCAATACTGTACTATACATTAATTAACTAGAATTTAAATAAAAATTTGGGCCCGGGGAGGGAAAGAGGATATAGGCCGGGCAGGATAATTTGGGAACGACTCCAAAAGTTTTAGGCCTCCAAGAAGAAAACCGTGACACCCTCGAGGAAAAGATAATTCAGCTGGGGCAACGGTGATATTAGGACCCTTTGAAATTCAGGGGACATGTCCGGTTTCCACGCGTAAAGTTCAGAGGCCAGGACTGTAAGTACAACTGTAGGAGCACCCGCTGCAGTGCCAGGCAGAGGAGGCAGGAAGCTGAGAGCGAGCCGGGGCCGGGTGGTTCTGCGGCCGCTGGCACAGAGGAGGGGGCCGAGCGCCTGCAGGAGGGAGGGGAAAGGAGGGCCTCGGTGCAGGCCAAGCTGAGGTGGCCTCCCCGAGCCCCGGGACCCAGCCGGTTGAAGGGGAGCTGGAGGGTGCCCAGGAGGGCCCGGCCACTGCCCTGCAAAAGCTGACGGAAGCCAAGAAAGCCTCTCGTGAGAGCAAGAGGGACGTATGAAGGGCACTAAAAATCGAGCCTCACAAGGTGAAGGAAAGGAAACGTGGGTGGCTCAGTCAGTTAAGCATCAGACTCTGGATTTCAGCTCCGTTCATGATCTCACAGTTCATGAGTTCGAGCCCTGTGTTGGGCTCCGGGCTGACAGTGCAGAACCTGCTCAGGACTCTCTCTCCCTCTCTTTCTGCCCCTCCTTTACTCATGCTCATGCTCTTTCTCTCTCTATCTCTCTCTCTCTGTCTCTCTCCCTCTCAAAAATAAATAAACTTATTTAAACAAGAGCGTCCGACTGGCTCAGGTCATGACCTCGCTGTTCTGGGTTCCGGCCCCACATCGGACTCTGTGCTGACAGCTAGGAGCCTGGAGCCTGCTTCGGATTCTGTGTCTCCCTCTCTCTCCGCCCCTCTCCCACTCGTGCTTGCATGCACACACTCTCTCTCTACCTCTCTCAAAAATAAACAAACATTAAAACTATATATTAAAAAGAACAATGAAGATGAACTCTAGGAAATCCAACTCCGAGAAGCTAGGCTGCAGAGGGGGCAGCCCGGGGGCACGGAGTGGCAGCGGGGGCGCTGCTGATGACGGAGGGGGGCCCGGAACGCACAGAGGCGTGAGCTGAGCCGCCGGGAGATGGGGGAGTGGACCACACTGGCGGACCAGAAGCTGGAGGGCCTCAGTGCTGCTGAAGGAAAGTACTCTCAGAAGGAGGGCCAAGCGGAGGAAGAAACAAGGATTCTTGAGGATAAACCCCAGGAGGCAGAGACCCGTGCTGAGTTTGCTGAGAGACTGGGGACGAAGCAGGAGCAGACCACCACGACTGAAGCCAAGACCCCCCACCCCCCACCACGAGGCAGCACCTCTGCTCACAAGGTGCCTGGCCAGCCTCTGCCTGACCCGAGCGAGATGCACAGCACCCCGGCCCCCCACTCTGAGCCTGCCCCAAGGTGCCCCAAGCTGGCCTTGAAACCCAGGGCTGGCCTTTAACTGGAAGGCTGTTGTCTCCTTTTGATGCGCCTCCCACGCCACCCCTGCGTCTTCTTGTCTCTTTGCCGACCCGCCTCTGTCTCTCCCATGAGGCCCCGGGTGGGCTTGAGGCTGAGCACCGGTGGGGACAACGTTCAAGGGAGTGCGAGTGCGGTACCAAGTGTCTCTAGAAACATGCCGTGAAGGGGGCGCCTGGGTGGCTCAGTCGGTTGAGCGACTGACTTCGGCTCAGGTCATGATTTCGCGGTCCGTGAGTTCGAGCCCCGCGTCGGGCTCTGTGCTGACAGCTCAGAGCCTGGAGCCTGCTTCAGATTCTGTGTCTCCCTCTCTCTGACCCTCCCCCGTTCATGCTCTGTCTCTCTCTGCCTCAGAAATAAACAAACATTTTTTAAAAATTTAAAAATTTAAAAATTTAAAAAATTTAAAAAAAAAGAAACATGCCGCGAGGAACACACTTGGCAACTGCCTTATTTGTTGCTGACGCAGTGACCACCTGCAAAACATTCCTCATGACGCCGCGGTCCTGAAGCAGCAGTCTTGCCCCACCCTCAGTCCTCACGTGCAGAAAGTCACTTTTCAGCTGACGCACACCCGCGTCTCCCCACGGTGGCGGGGAGAGTGGCAGGGGCCCTCCTCAGTGAGGGCCAGGGTGCGGAAAGGAGATTCCCAGAGGAGTCAGCCAAGACAGTGTGGCTCAGGGTTCGGCTCCCAGCCGTCTGTAAGCAACTTTATTTTTGATTTTTTTTTCATCAGAAGAGACCAAGTTAAGATGTGAGACCTCCACCTGAGACCAGATCCTTGCCCTTTCCTTACCCCTTTCCCAACCGCCCACGGAATGGGTCATGTTCCCCTTATGTGGAGGTGACCACTTATCTGCTCTCCTGCCTCCGTAAAAGAAAGAAGAAAATTAAGAGAATTATGTGTTTGCCACTAGATTTAGCCGCATGAAACAAACACCTGTCACCCCCCGCTTCTCTGGGTCTGAAGCTGCTGTCCCTGAAAGTGCCGTCTCACTGTGCTTTGTATCAGCTAGTACTGGAGAAATCCTGAATAGCTTATGTACAAAACTGGTTTTACATTTTATACTACTTTGAAACTTCGCTTCTGTAGGGTTGGGGCACCCTGGCCACCCCGTCGGGCTGAGAGCTCTCTACAGTCTGGGCTGACATGTGCTGGTCTTTTAAAGTTTCTTTCCCGGCCCAATTCCCCTTCTGGTGAGATTTGTGTGAGGTCTGATAGGTGCACATCCAGCAGCTTCTGGGCTTACAACACACTCTCCTTTGGTGGGCTCTCTCCGGGCGCCGACTGGAAGAAAGAAACCAACAGTGTAACTGTATTCATGCTGAAAATTGACAAGTGTCTTTTTGGAATAAAGGACCAGTTCCTCCATTAAAAAAAAACAAAACACAGGAAATATAAGCCTAAAATATGAGCAAATTTTTATTTTAAAAAGTATATTTTAGGGGCGCCCGGGTGACTCAGTCGGTGAAGCATCCAACTTCAGCTCAGGTCATGATCTCGTGGTTTGTGAGTTCAAGCCCCACGTCGGGCTCTGTGCTGACAGCTCAGAGCCTGGAGCCTGTTTTGGATTCTGTGTCGCCCTCTCTCTATGCCCCTCCCTGCTCATGTTCTGTCTCTCTCTCTCTCTCCCTCAAAAATAAATAAACATTTAAAAAAAGATCTAAATATATATTTAAAAAACCTATATATTCACATATCTCATGGTTAGTGGGTTCAAGCACCACGTTGGGCTCTGTACCGACAGCTCGGAGCCTGGAGGCTGCTTCGGATTCTGTGTCTCCCTCTCTTTCTGCCCCTTTCCCTTTTGTGATCTGTTTCTTTCTCTCTCTCAAATATAAATACACATTAAAAATAATAATAAAACTATATTTTAAATATACCAAGAGCTTAACTCCTTTGTTTTTAATTTTTTTAAATATTTATTTATTTTTGAGAGAGAGACAGCACAAGCCGGGGAGGGGCAAGGAGAGAGGGAGACACAGAATCCGAAGCAGGCTCCAGGCTCCGAGCTGGCAGCACAGAGCCCGACGCAGGGCTCGAACTGATGAGCTGTGAGATCATGACCTGAGCCGAAATCGGACGCTTCACCGACTGAGCCACCGAGGCACCTCAGCCAAGAGCTCAACTCTTAAATCCACACCATAAGTCTTCAGAGACTATTTTAAATTTACACCCTCGCTGACCTACTTTGTGATTTCTGGTTGTTAATAACCTTGCTTTTCAATACTCAAAGAATTACTTCTACATAATACTAATCTTGTAATTTTTCAAAACCAGAACTTTCCTTCCAACTGCTCTGGTTTCTCCCCCAGGGAGAAGGATGTGAGTGGCATAAACATACTTCCGTGGCACGTCCCCGACGTAAAAAACCTTTCTGACTTTACAACACATGATCACAAGTTGCAGTGTAACAAGAGATTTCCCTCTACAGAGATCTGTCACGTTTCCAGATGCAGCTGTGGTCCCGGGGAGCCCGCGTCCGCCACGCCCATGTGTGAGCAACACAGAGGCCACGTCAAAGTGAGGACCACGGAAACATCGGGAAAATACACAACTTCTCTTCCTTCCCACCCTCCCTCACCCCGTGACACAACTGGGAGGGAGGTCCAGGAGAGTGCTTTCCCCGGGCCAGGGTCCAGCCCACTGTGATGCGGATGACGAGGAAGTTCTTTTTTTTTTTTTTTTTTTTTTTAATTTTTAACATTTATTTATCCTTGAGACAGAGAGAGACAGAGCATGAACGGGGGAGGGGCAGAGAGAGAGGGAGACACAGAATCGGAAGCAGGCTCCAGGCTCTGAGCCGTCAGTCCAGAGCCTGACGCGGGGCTCGAACTCACGGACCGCGAGATCGTGACCTGAGCCGAAGTCGGAGACTCAACCGACTGAGCCACCCAGGCGCCCAGATGACGAGGAAGTTCTAACGCGTGTTCTCTGGGTTGAGGAGCAAAGCAATGAGCTGGGGATAAAACGAAGCCGCTGAATAAACGCAATCTGACGTTGTCTCTCTCCTCCAATCCTTGTCTTTCCAACAAATGACACCTGTACCCAAGCTGACAGAGAACTCTGCACCGGGACAAGCTAAGGTATGGCACGTGGCCGGGCTCCTCATCAGGGCAGGGCGGGGACACTCAGCGGACGAAGGAGTGCTCGTCGGGGAGGGGGCCCTCGGGGCCAGCGGCCGGAGCGCAGACTCCAGAGCCTGGGGCCACAGCCCCCTCCCTCCCGACCCTACAGTGGAGGCTTTGCAGGCTAGCTGACCTCCGACCTCTGACCTCATCTCCTCACCGCAAAGCAAGCGTAAGGACCGCGAGGCTCAAGCGGCCCACGCGTGTCAGGGCACGTGCAGGGACCTTCCCGGGGCCCAGCGTGCGACACCCAGCGCCGTCGGGACCCTCTCGGGACCCAGAAACCTCCGTGAAGGCAGAGCAGGTCCGGGTTCTCTGCGCCCTGAGGGCGCCGCGCTTGGGAAAAGTCGCAGCAGGAAGAGCGGGAAGAAGGAGGGGGCGGCCGGGAGGGGGAGGCCGGTCAGGCCTCAAGCGGGCAGGGCGGGGGCAGGTGGGCCGGGCGCTCACACGGAGAATGAGGCCACCAGAAAGGCGCAAACAAACCCGAGGGGAGGCCACGGGTCCGAGCCCCACGCGCGCACCGCAGGGCCCCCCGCCTCGGCCACACGGCCCTGCCAGCGCCCGCCTCGCCAGCGCCCGCGGGTGGGCTGCTCGGGCACCCCGTGCGAGGCCGTGAGCACCGGGCCCCGGGCAGCGTCCACACCCGGGGTACTGCTGGTGACGCTGTGAACTCGACTCGCTAAAGCCACAGGGGGCCTGAGGCACGGAACCAACGGGATCGTGGCCCGCGTCCCCGCGGTGAGCCAGGCGCTGGGCTGGGTACGGGGCGCGGGGCGTCCGTCCGCTGCTGAGGAGGCAGCGGGCTCTGCGAGGGGCCGAGAAACCACCCCGCTCGGGACGCTCCCTCCCGTACCACGCGTGGCCCGGCCACAGGACCCTGCCCCTGCAGGCTCACCGCGACATCGCAGCCTCCGGGAGCCCGAAAGCCGCCTGCAGGCGGTGCCCTCCTGTTTCCCGCTCCAGCACCGCCGGCTCTTTCTGTCACTTTACCTAAATCCACGGCCAGCTGCACCAACACTGCCTTGGGCGCCACTCTGGGACGCTCTCTTACCCCACTGCCGTGAGCCGCACAGAGAGCAGAGCCTTGACGTCCGACACAAATAAGCCCCTGGACCTTCGCATCTTCCCAGGTTCACTGACATCATCCCCGGAAGTACATAAAACACGGCTGGAAGGTCGGGAGCACCTGCGGACACTGAGCGGGAACTCGCCTTCGCGACGACGGAACGATGTGCTGTGACAGGCGGGTGCGGGCAGTCGGCCAGGCTCAGTCAGCAGCCTTGTGACGCTCTCTTCTTCCAGCACCGTCCAAACCCCCTGCCTCTGCAGACCGTTCGACCTACCACATGACACAGACCCCCGGTGCTGTTCACGCAGAGAAAACGGGCTGGCACTCTGCGCTGCGGTTTGGGTGTTGTCCGGACTGCATACAGGCTCTCCTCCCCTGCCTGCAAAGGGGGAGTCACCTGTCCAGATAATCACCCAGAGAAGAGATAAAACCTGAACAGCCTGAAGAAGGCCTCTGCCTTTTACTAAGGGACATGCCATTTCTGGCCCCAAAATAGATCCCTGCCACTTAGAAGATGCCTTGTCAATATCAATTTGAATTCAACTCAATCTCTTAAAAAAAAAAAAAAAAAAAAAAAAAGATGCACAGAGAAGCGTGCACAAATGCCTCTTTCCTCTCTCTTAAGTCAATGTCCCAGGACACCAGGGAGATACAACGGCTGCGTGAGCCAATCAACTTTATTCTGTGCACATGCTACACAGGGAGGAGACACGGACACGTATGGACCACTGGTCGTAAGAGACACTGGGAGTGTGCAGGAGACCCATTTCAAACGAGTCCCCTCCATTTCAATTCCACCGCCAGCTCTAAAAGGAAAGTGCTGTAACTTAAGGCAAATTTTGACTTCTCTGTGGTTCATAAAAATCAGCTTAGAGGGCAGTGACTAGCATCCCAGGGGAGGGGACAGGATAGACCAGAGTTCACATTCCAGGCAGAAGTGTGTCCCCTGCAAAATCATACACTGAAGTGCTCATGCCCAGTAGGACACCACGAATATGACTGAATTTGGAGACAGGGCCTTTACAGAGGTCATTATGGCAAAGCGAGGTCACAGGGGGACCCCAGTCCAATCTGACTACAGTCCTAATGGGAGGAGATTAGAGCAGACTCGTACAGAGGGTGACCCCGTGAGGGCAAAGGGAGAGGATGCGGTCCGCAAGCTGACGAGAAAGGCCTCAGAAGAAACCTGCCAGCACCTCCATCTTGGACTTCCAGCCTCCAAAACTGTGAGAAAATCGGCCTCTGTTGTTTAAACCACCCCGTCTGGTATCTCGTTCCAGCAGCTGAGCTGGCTGAGACGGGACATCACACATAATCGATGTTGCTTCATGAAACATACGGGTTTGAGTACACAATGTACTTCCTAAGCTGGGTCACGGCCAAGAAAGTCTGAAGGCCACTGTTGCAATGACAGCAGGTGAGCCGTCCTCCCTGATGCCCACGACGTCCTGCCTCGATCCCTCACTCCAGGAACTGCGTGTGCAACGTGTGTGGAAACACCTCGGCAAGTCAGAAGCAAACCATCAGTGACAATGACAGTTTATTGAGCACATACTACGTTTTAGGCTCTTCACAGACACTGTCTCTAACCCTCCCAGCAGCACAGAAGGAAAGCATGATCCTCCCGCGACCTACCCATGAACGGTGTCAGGGAAAACGGGGCAATTCTTAACAAGCACCTATGGAGCCCCCCCTGAGCCAGATTTCGTGCTGGGCTGGGGTTTGAGGAAAAAGAGGCCTCAACCCCACCTGCCGGCCTCAGTGCACACAGTCCACAGACAGGAAGTCCTGCCGTTAGCGTGCAAGTGACAAGCACGGTTGCAGAAGTGTGGGGGACACGGAGGAGAAAGACTTTTCCTGCTGCCTGAAGTGTCACGGAGAGCCGTCAGGGGTGGGGGAGGTCGGTGCTGCGTTCCGGGCAGTAGAAACCCCGAAGAGGAAGCTCACACGTGAGCAAGGAGGCTCTGTTCCGGGGACAGCAGCTAGGCCTCGTCCACGCAGCAGCCACGGGCTGGGCCACACTGAAAAGCACACCGCCAAACACACTAGGGACTTGAACTCTATTTCTGTAGCAATGGGAAGCCTTGCGCGCGTGCTGAGCAGAGGACTGCTTTGCATAAAAACGTGCCATGGGAAGACCACCTGAGAGTCTGGGGGGCCGGTAGGCGAGAAAGGGGTCCCGGGAGACAAGGACATCCCCTGGGAGGTACCGCCATATTCTAGACCAGAAACGGCCACATCTGGCCTGGGCAATGGCACGCAGACACTTTGTAAGACGGCGGGCAAGTAACAGGACAGCAAGACCGCACCCCACGGCCGACAGCGCGCCCCATGTGGCCCACGGAGTCCTGTCGAGGCTACGCGCAAAGGGCCCCTCGTGATACCACCCCAGGGTGTTCTATTCTGGTTCATGTAAAACTTGGCAAATTAGTATTTTCCCATAACTACTAAGTCCGCTAATACATTTGGGATTTTGACACACTGAGAGTTTTTCTGCTCATTATGTTACATGTGTGGTTTCTCCACCGAGAACGCGTTTAGCTAGCAGGTACTTATTATGTTGTGCTACACAGTATTTATCTCTTCAAACACAACTACAAGAAGTCAAAAGCTTCCCTTCACTTCTGCCCCGTTTGGGTTCAGCCCCTTCTGTCTGTTTCCGAACAAACAAAAGGGACTGTATAAACCGCAGGGGAAACAAATCATACCCTTTGTGGAGGAGCTCCCACATAAGGGTTCATACGTTTATCCTCCCTTCTCCCCACCCAAGTGAAAAATGAAAGCCACCTCAATCAAAACCTCCGAAGAAACCACAGGTGCCATCTGGAAAAAAACCTACGAGGGGTAAAAAGCACGACAGGAATGGAAAACGTGAAGCCAAATAATACACATTACCTTGACAATTTAAAAATTGTGGCCTTCATTTCTGGGCAGAGTTCGTATCGCAGTTCCTGATGCCTTGCTACACAAAGCTGGGAGGTAAAACTTAAATCTGAAGACTGTATGTTTCCTAATGGGAATAGTTACAACATGTGGAGTTTAAAACCCAAACCCTGGGTTTTCATCCGTTAGTCCCCATTATCGGAGACTCTCGATGTTATTTTTTCCATAATCTCTGATACCAAAATCTAGTAAAATGATGTATTCTTATTTTCTTTTTTTTTTTAATGTTTATTTTTGAGAGAGAAAGAGAGAGAGGCAGAGAGTGAGCAGTGGAGGGGCAGTGAGAGAGGGAGAGACAGTATTGGAAGCAGGCTCCAGGCTCCGAGTTGTCAGCACAGAGCCCGACGCGGGGCTCAAACTCACGGACCGCGAGATCATGACCTGAGCCGAAGTCGGACGCTTAACCGGCTGAGCCACCCAGGCGCCCCTGATTTCGATACCATCTCACAATTTACTTAAATTCAAAAAATGTCAACGAGACATATTAACATACCCTCAAGTACAAAAGGTCACCAAAAAACTATTAATTCACAAAAAGTCTACAATTGCGGCAGGCGAGAAAGCATGGGGCTGGGGACACGGAGGTGGGCTTGTCCGTACCCGCCTCGTCCTGCCTGACACCGCGCAGTCCTGAGCCTGCCCTCCCGACTCCCTCACAGAGGAAGGTTTTGCCGACAGACACTCGGCCTCGACAACTCCGCTTCACGTCGACCTCAGGCTCTCCTCTCAATGAAAGCATTTTGCCAAATCTATAAATGTAACGCCATCGTGTAGTTTTGCATGACTTTTCCTACAAGAAATCTCACCGGATGTCAAGCCACAAGTGTGATCTGGGAAAACTGGCTCCCACGGAGCAGGGACACCAGAGGCCCCCTCTGAGGACAGCGAGCCTGTGTATTTCACTTCCTAACCAAAGAAATGATGACTAAGGAAGGCAAGAGAAAGATGCTGGTTTTCAGGAATTAGTGACGAGGACTCCGTGAAAAATACCCCACTGCTTCTCAAAGGCCATTTCTCAGCCCCTGGAGCACACCAGCTCTTCTGGCCTCCCAGGAGTCCCGGTGAAACACAGACTCCTGAGTCCTGGGTCCTGGCTCCAGACTGGGGCCCTGGAACTGGTCCTGCACATTCTGAGCTAACGGTTGGCTCAGCAACATTTTCTTTTGACATGTGAGTATTTCCCCCGAGGGCTAAGTGCTATCTGCACCAAGTACCCGAATCCACACACAGCTGAGTGATGCACAGGAGAGGAGGGACTCGGCCTCGGGAGCCTCCAGCCGCAAGGCAGATGGAGGAGGGATGATGGGTCTTAATCCTCACGGTTCCACAAGAAGCGGGCTTGGGTGCCCACTTCATAAAAGGGGAAGAGGAGGTGGAGGGAAACTGGACAACTTCCCTCGTTGGACGGTGAGTGAACAAACACTGAGCGGCACCTGCCCCACACGGTCCTAGGTGGCAGCGTGCCCAGGACACGGAGCCTTCCCCCAGCACGCTCGTGTTCCGGCCAGGAGGGCGACTAGCCACGAAGGGGCAAAGAGATAAGGGTGCCACGAGGCAGACGGCGAACAGGGCACATGAACTCAGAGCCGAGGAACACAGAGAAGGCAGTCGCACGAACATCGTGGGGAGACGATTCAAGCAGAAAGACCCAAGTACACGGTCCAGAGACAGGGTGGAAACAAGCTTCCTGGGAGGACAGAGACAAAAGCAACAAGGCCTGAAGCTGAGCAGCGGATGGAGGGAGGCCGGTCTGGGGGGCTAAGGAGGGAACGATGTGGGGCCAGTCGACTCTTCAACGTGACGGGAGCCCATGGACAGTCTGAAGCAGAAAAGCAACGAACGTGACAGCAGGTGCAGGGCTCCAGGCCAGGGAGACCCCAGGCGGCCGAAGGGGCAGCTGAGACCTCGCAGTGGTTTCCCCTGTGCCTATAAGGACACAGGTGGGGACAAGTGGCCACATCAGGGGCCTACTGAGGAGGTGAGACCCTGAGGACCTGCTGATAGGACTCAGAGGAGGGTCTGACAGGAAAGAGAAAGAGTCAGGACTGCCTTCCCGGTTTCTGGCCTCAGCGTCTGGCCGAGCAGGGTACGGAGGGGCAGGCCATCCGGGGTGCAGAGCTCGGCACCAGGGACAGGAGAGAGCCGCGCACACGGACAGAATTCTGCTGACATCCGCCAGGAGAAAGCACCCATGGACAAGAGCAAGAGAGTGCTGAACGGACCCTGCCCAGGGACACTCAGGTCACGGAGAACAGAGACAGCAGAGCTGCTGCGGGGGAGGGCAGGCCAGCAGGTGAAGGTATCAAAAAGTGAGGAGGACGATCGGGCTGTTTGAAGATGACCCCAACTGGGGCGCCCGGGGGGCTCAGTCGGTTGAGCCTCCGACTTCCGCTCAGGTCACGACCTCACGGTCCGGGAGTTCGAGCCCCGCGTCAGGCTCTGTGCTGACAGCTCAGAGCCTGGAGCCTGCTTCAGATTCTGTGTCTCCCTCTCTATCTGCCCCTCCCATGCTCATTCTCTGTCTCTCCCTGTCTCAAGAATTAAAAAAAAAAAATTTTTTTCCAAAAAAAAGAAAGAAAATGACCCCAACGAAAGCCAAGGCAGGGGTGATGGGTCCAGAAGCAGCAACAGGAAAGGGCTACACCCCAGCTCTAGGCCGCGAGGACTCGAGCTATAGGAGAAGCAGGGCCCTCAGGGGAGAGCAGTTTCCCAGGGTGCTGCTGGCGCCCTGAATGCACGGCTGGCTTCACCCCTGCCCGGGGCTGCTTGTTCCCGGCGACTGAGTGCAGATGACACACGTGACCACAGTCACATCCAGGACACGCCCACACGTTTCCAAACCCCCACGCTCAAGAGCCACCAGCTTAATAGGAGACGGCTAACGGACCATTCAGGAAGGAAAGAAGGCTGAGCCGAAACAGGGCATCTGCCACAACAGAGCCTAAGTCCTGGCGGCCACAGTGGAAGGGGCCAGGAGAGCAAGAAGGGAGGGGAGACAGATCTGCTCAGGGACACAGGTGGCATCTCTGTTTCCAATGTCAAGGTCTGCTGGGGAGACCACCATAAAAATGTTTAAGACACTTTCCTGACACTTTCAGCTTTAGTCCAGTGAAACACTTGTAGGAGGCATCCCAACCCCTTTATGCTGCCGGGCACCATCCAGGTCTATTATGGCACGGGACAGATTTTATAGTTAGCTGTGCATATGTCCTCTGACGAGGGCTAAAAGCCCCCTTCTAGAGTCTGCCTACCCTGAATAACTGGGAGTCTCTGGGTGAACTACTCGGCATCTCACAACGTCAGCAACCTCGACAGGCCGGGGGCTGGGACCCTACCTGCCTCCCAACCTCACCAATGAGACTCGAATGAGGCAAGACACAGGAAGGTGATGAGAACACTGGAAGGATTTCATGTGAAAGCCATACAATTAGCATACAGACACACAGGAAAAATACTCAGCCTTGCAAGTTACCAAGAAAATACAAATTAAAACACCAAGGCAGCACCCTGTACGTACTGAATCGGCAGCACACTGCCAGCAGTATAATCAGACAGAACCAAGCTTCCAGAGGCAATTTGGCAATATGCTTCCACAGCAATAAAAACGTCCAAAATGACTGATCCAGTGAGCCCTCTCTGGATAAAATCTCCCTCCTGCTAAAAAAGCCAAAGACCTGAAGATGTTCACCACGGCATTGCCAGGAACAGCAAGAGTGGGCCAGGAAAAGAAAGCAAGCAAACCAAAGTACTTACGATGAATGCATTCAACACGACATGAGCGCCAACACGTGCCCCTAGCCGGCTACAGGGGACAGGGTTCTCTCTGAGGTGATAAAAATGTTTACAAATGACTGTGATGGAGGTGCACATATCTGTGAGCATACGAAAGTGTGATTGTGTGGTCCGTGATTTCGATCTCAATAGTTATTTTTGAAAAGAGGAAAATGTGTGTTATTCGTGCACTCAAGAACACGTGCACGCCAATGCACGCCACGAGGTGCCAGGGGCGAGAAACAGCCGGTTAAGAGACCCTGCAGGCCCAGCGGGCAGTCTGTCCATTAGACAAGCGATAGGCACAGAGTGGGTCCAAAGTGCTCCTGTAGGCAAGTTACATCCGCCAGTGGGGACACCGCAGAGGAACCCAAGATGGCCTTGGGGGCCCAGGAAAGGCTTCATAGGAAAGTATAAACGTGGTGTCTACACTGAAACGTGAAGGATGAGCACAAGTTAGCCACGAGGAAGGAAGGATGGCAGGGAAAAGGAAAGCAGGAAGGGATGAGGAAGAGCGAGTCATCCAGGTAGGGTGCCCCGCGTCTTCTTCATCCATTCATCTGTCCATGGCCACTTGTGCTGGTCCCGTCTCAGGGCCGTTACACCCAATGCGGCTGTGACCACCGGTGGCCAAGTGTCTGTGTGCACACGTGCTTTCTCGGTCTTGAGGGGACACCCAGGACCGCCACGGCTGGGTCGTACGGTACAACCACTGGTCATCTGCTCTGCTTCCCCAAATCCCAGACACAGACTGCCACCAAGCTACCGTGGCCAGCTTGCCCTAAACACAGCAAATACTCTTAATTCCACCAGCATTAGAGAAAAATCTTCTAAGTGACACTATTTCTTCTGCTCAGTCTGGTCTGGCAAACACCAATTGGTTCTTCAACGTCAAAGTCACCTTCTTCATGGAACATCACCCCTAACACTCTTCCACCTCTGAAAAGAACTGTCGACTGCCCCATGATGCTCCTGTACCCACCTGTTTACACGGACTCCTCTCTCCCCTTAGCCGACGCTCTTCCTCAAGCCGGTTCTCTAGAGATAATCACCTAAAACGTTCTTACCACCGAACGCACACGACGAGGTCAGGCACCACCCTAGGCACTTCGCCGAACGTGTAAGACTCACAGCCAGTGAGACACTCTCGTCCCCAGTGGACGGGCAAGGAGACTAGGGCTGAAGGAAGTTAAATTATTTGTCCAAGGTCACGGAAGTCATAAAGACAACGGCATTCAATCCAAGTCTGTGGCAACTCAGAACGCGATACACGGGACTGACGGATGACACAAGGGAATGTGGGGGGACAGGGAGGGAAAAGAGGGGACGAAGAAGGAGCGGTTACCACAGTAATGAGCAGCAGCTCTCGACACCTGCAAAGCCCACCTGTGCTTCACATCTCCCACCCCACCTGTGCTTCACAATGACTCACGGTTGAGTAGGGCACGGATTTTCATTCCCATAAAATAAAACAGACCAGGAAACCAGGCTTCGGTAACCTCTTCAAAGGTACCCAGCTTGAGGCACCTGGGTGGCTCAGTCAGTTAAGCATCCGACTTTGGCTCAGGTCATGATCTCACAGCTCGTGGGTCTGAGCCCCACTGCTTCGGATTCTGTGTCCCTCTCTCTCTGCCCACCCCCTGCTTGTATACGCTCTCGCTCTCTCTCTCTCTCTCTCTCTCTCTCAAAAATAAACATTAAAAAAACTATTTCTGGGGCACCTCAGCATGCCTCCCGAGGGCTCAGGCGGGGGCTGAGAGGGGACAGAGACTGACAGGTGTAAGGCCTCCTTCAGGGAGGATGACAGTGTCTGTCGGCCAGATGACCCTGGGGATGTACCAGGGCACCTTCAGTGGGTGAACCGTATGCAGGCGAGTGCCTTCCCAACACATTTTCTTTTAAAACATACAGTCTAGTAAGATACTCGGGTTCCCGCAGGAAAAGCATGACAACTGTTGTGGGGGGGACGGGCGACACAGTGGCCACTCCAGAGGCCCGCACTGCTCTAACGTCCAAGCCATTACCTCACTCACTCTCACACTACCCTCACAAGATGCACCTTATAATCCCGTTCTAGGACAGGGAAACTGAGGCTAGCTCTGAGCTCCGGGCCCTGAGGCGCCCCACACACCACCTCAGGGGTAGAGGCCAGCGACCTCGGGTGCTAACAGCCAATCGAGTTCACGTTCTAGACCACAGCGACTGGGATTCTTGCGCTCCTCCAGCAGGACCACGACTTGACTGCCTGATCTCACTCCACACCTTCAGTGGCAGGGCAGCAATGGGCACATTCCCAAAAACTTCAGTGTGGGGTGCGGGACGTCGGCCAGGAAGGAGACGGCACGCGCTCGAGTGCCAGACCTACTGACCGCCTTTCCTCGGCGGCCCGGCCCTCCCCTGGCCCTCCCCCGCTTTCCCACCTGCCCCCCACCCCCTCCCCGCTCCCATCAGATGGGAGGGATGGTGCTACTGTGCATCACCTATGACACAACTCAGAACATCTGCACGCCGACCAGCCCTCTGCACTCACTCTGTCGTTCTCCTGATGAGAGATTCCATTTCTTTTTTTTTTTTTAATTTTTTAATGTTTATTTATTTTTGAGACAGAGGGAGACAGAGCGTGAGTGGAGGAGGGGCAGAGAGAGAGGGAGACACAGGATCTGAAACAAGCTCCAGGCTCTGAGCTGTCAGCACGGAGCCCGACACGGGGCTCGAACTCACTCGCCATGAGATCATGACCTGAGCCGAAGTCGGACGCTCAACCCACTGAGCCACCCAAGCACCTGAGATTCCATTTCTCTCGGGTCCTCTTAAGGCACCTCGGGCGAAAGAACCACTGACCTCTGACCAAGGAGCTGGAGTCCTGGTCCCCTGGGCGGGAAACAACAGAAATGTCCTAGGACACTTTTTAGGCACTTTTTTGCATCAGACACACTGCACTCAATCCAGGTACCTGTTCTCTAATCTACAGGAATCCTGCCAAGTAGATAAGAAATTGCAGCTTTGACAGGTTTTCGACCCAGTCGCCTCCAGCAAAATACTGAACCCAGTAACACCCAAAAACCCATTAGTCCCCAGCAGGGACAAGCCCAAGCAACTATGCGAAGTTTAAATTTCACTAACGAAGCATCTGAACCTACAGCAAGAACATCACCCTGTCTGCCGCCACAACACGGTGCACCAAGTCTGATGGAGGAAGCTCCCTAACACAGGTTCACTCACTGGCTGTCCCACAGTCCCAGCAGCACCGCCACCCCCACCCTCCGTCTGTTCACGAGGCACCAACAGGAATTACTTAAAGCGGGGCGTCTCTCTGCTCCACACTCATGGACCACACGTACTGTGTGGCTAATCTTTATCCTCTCATCTGGGACTTTTCATTTGAATCTGTCGGATTCAATCTCTACCTAATTTTTCCCTTGCCTTTAAGTAACTTGATGTGAAAGCAGCAAGCCTTTTACTTTCCACAGGAATGTGGGGTCAGCAACTACAAAGCCATCCTAGAACCACCAACACAAGAATCAAAATCAGGTGGCGGGCTGGGGCTGGCCCCCCGGGCAGTGGCTTCCCGAACCCTGCTGCAGAAGGTCAAAGGCTACAGGATTCTTAAAGTGGCCAGCTAGAAGACACAGGAGCTGGGCAGCACGGCAGGGGCACACCGAACGGGACAGAAGCCCCCACTCGCCCCGCAGCATCGCAGGGCCTACCAGGAGCCAGGTTCTGGGCCAGGTATCGGGGACACTCCCTGTCCTTGAGGAGCTCACAGGCTGTGGGGGCAGGAGGGGTGGAGGGGACAGACCGGCAGCGCTGGGAGCCAGGACCACGTGAGCAGGGTAGGCTCCGTGAAGGGGGTGTCACAGTCAGAAGGCGGCAGAAACAGGCGTGGCCCAGAACGCAGGCAGAGATGCAGACGGCCAGGGCACAGGCAAGTAAGAGCAGGAAGGGGCGCCCGCCACGCTGAGCCTTCGTGAAGTCAGGGATCCCGCTCCCTTTCAAGGGGCCCCTGGGCAGCACACAGGACCAGGTTTGCACCTACAGCCCACGGGGCTCACCAATGCACTGCCACGATGCCACGGGAGCTGGCACGCCCAGTCAGGAGAAGCGACCCCACGTCAGTGATCGTAAAAGGTTAACGCGGTCACGCTTCCCAAGAAATGTCCATACATCCTCAAGTCAGTACTTTCATCTTGCAAAAACTGGCAAGAGTGCTGGGAACTGAAGCCTTTTGTGTTAACAACCGTCCTCGTATCTTACGAGTTCACTCAGATCTGCACACAGTTGGGGTGCATGTGGGAGAGGGAAGGGCAAGAAAGCCCCAGATCGTGGCGCCTTCACCTTGCAAACGCCCAAGCAGTCTGACGTAGGACAAGAAGACTAGAAAGCACCCCCCTCAAGCCCAGGATCGTTTCTTTCTTTCTTGGCTGTTTCCTAGTCCACACTTCATTTCAATGCAGCAATATGTAGAAATGTTAACTATCAACTGTATAAATGATACCATGAGCTCTCCAGAGGAAAGGTCATCCAATAAACTAAAATATTGGTCATTAAAATAACAACAAACTATCTCACAACTGTGCCACCCTAGCTGTACAAATGAGAAAATGGAGGCCCAGGGAGAACGTCACTATCGATCCGAGGTTACAGCCATCAGAGGAAAGAACTCTTGAGACCTCCTGACTTTTGTCCTTTTCTCCAAAGACTCCAGTTACCCAAATACCATTACACACAGGCCTTTAAGGAGATGACTCTTTGCTCAACAGTCAAACGCCCCAAGTTCCTCTGCTTTCAAACTCAAGGTCTTTAGATCACCAACGGACATGACCTCCAATAACCAGCAAGCTCCTTCTCCCCGGAGCTCCAGGAAGGACGACAGACGTTGACCAGCTAGCGATGTGCGGATATTTCACTGCAGCCGTGAGCAGCGCACAGAGGAAGAGAACAGAGTGGGAGGGTCTGGTCGTGCCGGCACCTGCCGACAGCTGCCAAGAGGGAGTCCATACCTGGAGGAGTCACTTGGTGACAGGGAACGGAGGGGGGGGCGGCAGCACAAAGGCCCTGCTGCAGGACAGGGGGTGCATATGTAAGAGAAAAAACTGCAAGAAGAAGCAGAGGAAGGTGTGAGCAGCTCCGGACAAGGACGTGGGGCCCCGTCCTCGTGACTCACGGTCGTGCAACATGGCACACAATTAAAGGTGAGGCATGTGGGAAAGCGGTACCGAGAGAGAGCAGGGCCGTGACGAGAGTGGGGAGGGACACGTGCCATGGATCAGAATTCTCAGGCCCAGCGGGCAGGTTCCACTCAGACTGGACACTATGTTGTCACGGTTGCTGGGGCAGGGGGCGGTTCAAGCACCCTCGGGGAGAGGGGGGCGGTGAGGAGAGCCAGTCGCCCATCGCAAAGCAAACGTTCAATACAGCAGACAAGGGACAGACCCATGCCCGCGTCACCACTGGACACTAGAGACGGCCTGTTCTGGGAACTCTGCCTTCGTCTGCAACCCTTGCTTCAGAGAAACCAAGGTGCGGACCGTTCACGAAGCCAGCTGCCATGCGAGTCCTCAATGGCCAAGTTCTGCAGGCGGCAGGAAGACAAACACAATTCAAATGCCGCACCAAAGGCAGCGGAAACCAAGTGGGCACAGAGGACGAGCTGTCCCGCCATCCGTGGGGGACCCTGTCTGGGCAGCGAAGCCCAAAGAGATACAAATAACCACGGGACGTGGCAAGCGCGTCAAGGGCATTAGCAGCGAGATGTTACGGGAGCTCCTCGCTCCGAGACCGCTGTGGAAGTCACCTGAGGAACGTGACAGTCCCAAGTTCCAGCAGGTGCCACCGGGCACAGAAAACGGCACACGATGGGCACATGTGGTAGGTACAACGTGAAGTCCGCGCGGCCAGCCTGAAGTTCGAGGACACACGGGACGTGGAGGAGGAGGCCCCGCAAGAGGAATCTCACCCAAGCCTGTGACGCACGCTTGAGCTTCACCTTGAGCCAAGGTCCTCAACTGTTTCTGCTTAAAACACAGCACTGCACTTGTGCTGTCACAGCTACGAAAGAACCCCTTTCCTCTCCCATTTTAGAAGAGCGCGTGAGTCAGACCGACTGTCTTCTTGGTTTTGTAAAGGCAATCGCACGCCAACTTGAGTACTTGTTCTGAAGCTAACCATTACCAGTTGTAGTATAAGCTCCAGGATAAATGCTGTATTGGAACTAACGCATTTAAGCCTCACACCCCCCTTCCATCCTGGAGCAGAGGAGACTGTTACGCCCGCAGGAAAGGAGAGCAGTCGGGGGAAATCAGCAGGCAGAGGGGGAGGAATACCCACTAACGTTAAAGCCCTGAAGACAGAGGATGCGCGGTGAAGGAGTGCGGTGGCCGAGCCGTGGCAGATCCCCGCAGGAACACCTGGAAGGAGGGGCGGCTCCGCGGCAGACAGCGGTGCACCACCAGGGACGGGAGTGCTGCCCTCTCCGGACTGTTCTCTGCTGGAGAGAGCCGCCCCACCCACGAGCATGCCCCCTCCTGGGGCGAGCATGCCCCCTCCTGGGAGCAGCGTGCATCTAGGGCCCCGGCTGTGGGAGCAGTCGGGCCTGGCCCCTCACCACCCAGCAAGCTGTCTCTCTGAAGGGCCATCCTAGCTTCAGAGTCCCACGGGGTCAGCCGAGGCCTTACCCAGCTGTGGGAGTCATCTCCAGAAACTGCCTCGGCAGGCACGGCAGGACCGGGCACCGGGCCTGGCTTTCGCGACAGTGCAGGCCAGCACTGCCGGGCCGTCGCAGCACAGAGCCCTCCGTGGGCCGGCGGGGCCTCTGCTGACACCGCACAGAGGCTCAGCTCCCTCTGCCCCACCTCGCCTCCTTCGGTTATCGATCTCAGGAGCACTTCTGAATAAATTCCCCACTCGTTCATCTCCAGGGCAGAGAGGGCACGGGGCCCAACCAGCAACACACACGGGCTGGCTGAGCGGCCCCGGCAGAGGGGGCGGTGGGCCGGGGACGCCACGGAGCTCCAGTGCTGGCGTGCTCCCTTCCAAGTGGCTGTGGCACAGGCAAAGGGCCATGCCCTGCAAGTGGCCAAGTGTCTGGACCCAGGGTGGAATCTGGGCTGGAAATAAACAGATTATGACCGAAACCCAAAACACAGATGCCACCCAGTAACCGTAGGAGCGGACGACCGACAGAAGGGCCCAGAAGAAAGTCACCTGACGCCTGGGCAGAAATACCACATGATGCCACGGGTACAAACACAGGCAAACGGCACCCTTGGTTGTAAGAGCAAGACAGAAGCCGCCCTTGACGGGCACACAGGGGTCCTTGTGGTTCTGGTCACGTTTCCCCTCCGGCTGCCAGTTACAGAAACGGTAACAGTCACGGGGGCAAATGCACTGAGCTACGTTCTGATGAACCATGCACTTCTCTATATACATGCTCTACTTGGACATTTCTGTCTGATACAATGTAGGCAAAAGGAAGTGGGGCCTGTGCAGGGGGGGGGCCATCCCGCATCCCGGCACCAGCCAGAGACATAGAAGCAGCAGAGTGGGGTGAGAGACGGTCCGGGAGGGGAGGGAATGCTGGGCAGCAGCATCAGGCACCCGTGGAGGACAGTGAGGGCAGCACGGGGAGCAGAGGACACGGAGGATGGGGAAGTGCCACCCACCTAGACCTAAGCCCAGTGTTTACGGGGGCCAGAGCCAAGAGTGCTGAAAAGGGTGGTAGTCTGAACTCACTCACCCTGATCGGACAAAAAATCCAGCATGGTCTGCAGCAGGAAGGACAAGTGCCTGACGGAAAGAGCAGGATTCCCCATCCTTCGGGAGGCGTAGACCAATTCGTGAAGCAAACGCATCTGGACAGCAGCCCAGCCTCGGTGTGTACCTGTGGGGTGGAAGTCACAGAAGGTTCTCAAAGGGCTCCAGGAGGGCGCCGGCCACGGAGCCGGAGACGCGAGCCTCCGTGGAAACACGTGCGATGGCATGTGTCAAACCCGGTGATTTAAAGACAAGTGCCTGGACTATCAAACCAAAGGACAAGAGAAATGTGCCGTGTTTACGCACCCCAGAAAGAACTCATAAGGGATGGGTGTTTTCATACAGTTAAAAAAATGGTTTATGGTACACTTTTTCTCTTCTATGAAGACACAATGTAAACATAAGCACTTTGAAGGGCTCCCGGGTGGGGTGGCTCAGTCGGTTGAATGTCTGACTCTTGATTTCGGCTCAGGTCAGGATCTCACGGTTCGTGGGACCAAGCCTCACATCAGACTGCGCACTGACAGTGCGGATCCTGCTTGAGATTCTCTCTCCCTCTCTCTCTCTGCCCCTCCCCTGCATATTCTCTCTCTCTCTCCCCCTAAACCAACAAATAAATAAAAATAAGCACTTGGAAATCATTACAGTAAGGTTATAATAAAAGATTATGTTTCCAATGGCATGTATTTGAGTTAGATACACAACTTTTTTCAAAGAAACACTGGTACTTGATGGGCCTTCGTTAGCAACCACCAAGGCCATTAGAAAATGTGTTTGTTTGTTTTTTACTTTAGCCTATAAGAAAAGCTCATAAAGGCAGACAGCTAAAAAAAGGTTACCAACAGACTTCTGCAGCTGTTCCTCTGAAATAAATCAGCATGGGTAAAATTTAGGGTGAGGCAGTCAGTTGCACAGCCATCGAAAATTACCTCTTTAAGACCGCAGAATCTTAGAGTTATTTATTCCATCTCCCTCTGGCAACAATTACTGCTTCTAAATATTTTCTACCTGGAGATCCCTCATGAAGGAGACCTTGTAATGGGATCCCAACACACATGTCACTGCACAGTGTTGCATGTCTGGGGCCCTACGGCTTGGGAGAGAAGACTGAGGGCTCCAGTCACAGCCCCCACTGACCTCCTCGCCCACCGCCCTGCCGCACGCGGCTGGCCAGCCCTCCCTCTCATGTCCTGCTGCCGTATCGTGCACAGACTCGGCCCCACAGGCGTTATCTGGCAGGTACAGCGAGGCACCTGTAACCTCGTGATTTATTCCTTCCACCGACCCTCCATTTCCTTGGGAGCCAGGACTGTGTCTTATTCACCCAAGTATCTTTAACGCCTGGTGGGATGCCTGATACAC
Organism: Panthera uncia; assembly: GCF_023721935.1. Classification (NCBI taxonomy): domain Eukaryota; kingdom Metazoa; phylum Chordata; class Mammalia; order Carnivora; family Felidae; genus Panthera; species Panthera uncia. The sequence goes on along the minus strand of NC_064812.1, from coordinate 3,364,100 downwards.
GGTGGGGTTTCACAGCATGTGGGTCAAGTTGAAAGCCTCATGAAAGGCAATGCCCTCTTTTTCAGGCATGCAACTTAAGCACGTAGGGTAAAATGACATGATTTCTGGGATTTGCCCTAAACACGTCCACAAACGACAAATACACGGGAAAAAAAGGTAAAAATAAAGCACAAGTGGCACACTCTTGATAATCACTTACTCTGGGTGATGGGCTCATTGTACTATTCTCCTTAATTTGTATATATTTAACTTACTTCATAATAATTTTCTAAACTGGAAGTCTTGGAGGTGCATGAACACACACAGACACACACACCACAAAATCTACCTCATACCCTAGAGTCTGTCTTACAAAAACCACTGGGAATGGAAAACAGCAGCACTTTTCATACCACGGGGACACAGAGAAAGACAAGTCCCTGCAATACTTCCTCACTGTCCAAAGAAGCAAAGACCGAATGCCAAAACGAAATAAGAGATTTTAAAAAGGATTAAGAAGCTGAAATCAATTTCATGACTAACCAAGCCATGAATTCTAAATGACCCAATTTAACGAATCTCAACACTAGGGCATCAAGAAGGTTTTCTCACTTAAACATCAGGCAAATATCCCTATGCTGATTTTTTTTTTTAAATACATAATGATACAGTTCCTGCCACAGGCAATTATGAGTAAGGCTGAGCACAAATTTTCTTAACACTAAATAGTGTACAAGCCACAATTTCTATGCGATTCAAACTGCTCCCGCAATAAAAGGTGACTCTCTTTATTCTTAAGACAGATATGCAACATATGACCAAGTGACAACATTTTCAACATCTTGCATTCAGAAAGTTCTCCCAATTTGAGAGTTTGTTACGTCAACAATTGTCTTTAAGCAAACCCATCTGCCCTGCCAGTCTCTTTTGCAAAAGCTCCTGGGGAAGACTGAATCCCTCACTCAGGAAAAGGCTGATCTTCATACACAGCACATACATTCACAAATCCTCATACACAGTAACACAAGATGAAAATGATAATACGCAGCCCTGTGAGCTGGCCAATACAACACCGTATGCTTCTGTGTGCCTACCCTCACTTTCTGTAACCAGCTAGGGAAAATGCTCATTTCAAGAAATAGAAATACATTTCAGGTCCTGAGAATACAATTTACTTTCATCCGCAGGTTCAGGGTTTGAGAACATTTCCATCTAATTCTCTGAGAAATGTTTGAAGTGGTCCAGAGCAACAGCGGAGATGAAGTTTAAAGAGATTTTTATTTCTTATTAAAAATATAGCCAGCCAACATTTATCATTTTTACTTTATTTGATCGCACTTCTTTACCTTCGGTCTCAACCTCTTTCACAAAACGATGGCAAGCGTCCCCTCCCAAACAAAAGGCTAAAAAAGTACCGAATCACTTGAAGATGTGCTCATTTGTTGTACTTTTTAAAAGAAACCTATGTCGTTCATCTCATTCAAAAATTAAGATCAAGAAATTCTATTCGACAACTGGTAACCAACACAGGAAGCTGTAGCCGCTCACTAGGCTTTGGGACACCTGCCGTGTGCCGGCCTGGGGACACAGTGGGAGTCGGGGGCTCTGCTCCCACAGGGCACACAGGCTAGTGTGGGAAGCATATGTGAAACCATCGCCCCAACTGATTTTTAAATGCACGTGCAAATTATGGAAGGTGCCAGGAGGAGGAACAACAGGATTCGATGAAAGAGGAAAGATAAACAGGTTCCGCTTAGGCTGAGGGACCCTGGGGGACCTCTCTGCGTAGGTGACGTTCAGCTGAGACCCAAGGGCGGCTGGCAGTTAAACAGTGAGGAACAGGGAAGAGCGTCTGGAAGGAAGCCTCCGACCCTGGACTCTCAGATGTTATGTTTCACAGGACACATCAGACGACTCCTGGTGACTCACAGAAGGCCTGGGTAGCTGGCTCTCCCTCTGGAGCCAGCTTGCAGTTACATTCAAAGGGCACCAAAAAACGGTAACTGGAAAGCAACAGCGACCTTGCCTACTGTCTCTCTGAAGCACGGTAAACGGGGATTCTATTCAGTGTGCAAGTGGAAACTTTTAAAATACCCTTTATCCTCTCTGTACAAAACAACTGTGTGATTGCTCTAAAAACTCTGCCCTTTTCCCGAGCGCTAACCTCCTCCCACGAAACCTCTCTGGAAGGTGGCTGAACTGAGCCTGTACCCACCTTCACAGCCCCATCTCCTCTTCCACCAACAACACCGAGCTTTTTGAACGTAAATCCCACAGGCGTCCACGACTTGCCGGTTATTTCTGCCCTGAACTCCAATCTCTACCACCAGGGCCAGGACAGGGACCAGCCAAAAGAACGCCAGCCCCCAAGCAAAGCACCACTCTTTGTTTATTAGATCATCCTAAGTATTCTCGTAAGTACCCAAGGGCAGGCGGGGGCTTGGTGGTTTTGAACCCCATCCGCCGCCAACCACAGTGTCTGACCGGGAGGGCAAGTGCTCAAACGATGCGTGGGGAACTGGGCCAAACAGTTGCAGCAGTGAGACCTCCAATACCTCTGCTGAAGTCCTTGGGGTCCAGCGACAGGCTGTAGCCGGGAAGCGTCTCCAGGAGCAGCTTGTAGCAGGCCCTCCACCCGGGCTCGGAGATGCTCGGGGCCACGCACTGCATAGCGGCCACGCGCTTGAAGAACGCGGACTTCCGACGGAAGCCGATCAGTTCGTAGAGCTCAGAGAGGATGCTGTATCGCTGGATTTTTTCTTCTTCGGAGAGCTGGAGCACAGGCAGGAAGCAAAAAGCTTGTGAGAAATGAAACACATAAAAAGAGCTTTTTCATAAAACAGAGACACGATGAAACGCTGAGGCAGAGCCAGGCCGAGTTCCCACACCCTGAAGACACCACCCGGAAAAGCACAGAAACGGTGATACACACAAGTCCCAAGGCCTTTAGGAGACCCATCTCTTCAAGTTCATCCTGTCCTTTTGTGAGTAAGGCCCGTAACTCTGGAACAAAGGCATTTGTTACGTAGCACACGGCATCCGCTTTTAGCTCCCTTAGAAAAGAAAAGGAACGACAGTTCACCGACACACTAGGATTTCGGAAGGGACCTCCATCAAACACGCAACTTTTCAAAGCAGAAAACATATGGAGCCACTTAACCAGACAACGAGCCGTTAACAGCCACAACACCTGACCTGGGCTTCAGCCTTCATGCTTCCAGAAAGTTTTCTTTCATCCATGACCTGCCTGGACTCTCCCCACACCCCCGTGATGCAGTAACAACTTCTGTTTCTCAAACGGCAGCAAATCTATTGCACCTCAATCATTACAACAATCCCATCAACTATTTGTACCCCAGCTCACGGATAAGGGAATCTGAAGCTCAGAGAGGTATTAACAGCTATGTAAATCACACAGTCCAGAAGTGTCAGAGACCAGACCAGAATTCGGGTCAGGGCTCTGCTAACCCTCACTGAGCCACAGCTACCTGTAAAGAGGGAGGCTAGTCCCCACCCACCCTGCTGCTCAAGGCTATGCCGCTTAAGGAGGCGGTTCGGTCCCTCTGCCAAGCCCTGATGATCAGCCTGTTGCCCAGATACCTCTGTGAGCACAGAACCACAGCCTGGCGGCCCCACCAACTTGTGCTCCTCAGTGCCCTCTCCGTGCCCACCTCCATGGTCCTCACCTGGGCCCTCACCTGGAAGACGAATCTAAATGTCTCCCAACCAGCATTCAAGACCTTCCTTTATCCACTCACAGACACGCGCCAGACCGGTGTTCCTGGGGCACAGCTCAGAGCCCGTCACCCCTTCTCAGAAACACTGGGAAGCCCCTGGGTACTACAACCACAAACCCAGAGCCCTCTCTGGCACACCAGTGTGCCCTCGTAACCCCAGGCCCGCTGCCTACCTGTGACCCAGCCAAATGGGACAATTCTGATGTGTGTGTTTTCTCATTCTGTCGACACCTGTTCACTGAATGCCTTCTGGGGTCCACCGCCCCTGGGGCTGGGCTCACGGCAGGGAACAGAACAGGGAAAGACGCCTGCCCTCAGGGAAGACAACAGTGAAGAAATGTAGGAAGAACTGCTCAGAGTTCAATGAAACACAGATGAGGGCTGACTCTCCAGGAGGCGGGGATGAAGGAGGGGTCAGCCAGGCACGGATATTCCAGGCAGAACAAGAAAGTAACAGGCAGGCCCGTGTCCCCCCCACGGCAGCAGCCCACCCAGCACCCCTCCCAGACACTGGACCTCCTGCTCTCCGGTGTGAGCAGCCTCTTCCTTCCCTAAATCCTCACCGCCTTTCTGGATTCCACTGCGTCATTTCCCTCTTCTCCTGCATTAGTCACATTCATACTCAATCTCCGTCCCCCACCACACCCCCCGTACGACCACTGGACATTTTCTAAAGTGAAAGCATCATTTTTTTTATATTTCATACAGGATTTACACATAGAATATATAAAGAATTCTTACAATTCAATAATAGGTAGACAAGCAACCCAACTTAAAATGGGCAACGAGCGGGCGCCTGGATGGCTCAGCCTTGGTTAAGCGTCCGACTTCAGCTCAAGTCATGATTTCTTGGTTCGTGGGTTCAAGCCCTGCGTTGGGCTCTGTGCTGACAGCTCAGAGCCTGGAGCCTGCTTCGGATTCTGTGTCTCCCTCTCTCTCTGCCCCTCACAGTGCTCGCACTCTCTCTCTCTCTCTCAAAAATAAACATTTTTTTTAAAAATTTTTTTAAAAAGGAGATACACAAATGGCCAATAAACACATAAAAAATATTCAACATTATTAGCCATCGGGGAAATGAAAATCAAAGCCACAAAGATACACCATTCATACCCACTAATAAGGCTAACATAATAAACACGTAATAATAAGTGTGGAAAAACTGGAACCCTCATACACTGCTGGTGGGAATGTAAAATTGTGCAGCAATTTTGGAAAACAGTTTTGGTGGTTCCTCGAGAGTCATCATATGACTCAGCAATTCCACCCCAGACATGTAGCAAATAGAAATTAAAATATATATTCACACAAAAACTTGCACATGAATGTTCACAGCTGCATTATTCATAATAGCCAAAAAGTAAAACAACGTGAATGTCCATCAACTGAAGAATGGACAGACGACACGTGGTATATCCAAATAATCAAAATCGTTTGGCACTAGAAAGAAAACGAAATACTGATACACGCCCCAACTTTGATAGACCCTGAAAACACTATGCTATGTGAAAGACAGAGATTATATTGTGTGATTGATTCCTTCTTTGTGAAATGTCCCAAACAGGCAAATACAGAAAATAGAACGGTGATTTCCCAGGTTTGGGGTGAAGCAGGGGAGAAACACAGAAGGACTGCCAATGCGTGCAGGATTTCTTTTCAGAGAGGCATCATTTTTTATATGAGATTTTTTAAAATTTTGAATTGAACTATAGTTGACCTAAAATATCAAATTAGTTTCAGGTGCACAAATAAAGGCTTGACAATTACAGACCTGGTCAAATGCTCAATATAATCAGTGTAGCTACCATCTATCACCACAGAGGGTTTGCAGTATGACCTGACCATATTCCCTCCGTGGTACTATTCATCCCCGTGCCTCACTTATTTCACAGCTGGAACTTGGTGCTTCTTCATCCCCTTCACCCATTTCCCCCATCCAGCCACCCCTCTGGCAACCACGAGTTTATTCTCTGTATATATGAGTCTGTTTGTCTTTTCACTGTTATCGTCTGTTCATTTTTGGGGGGGTTTTTTTTAGATTCCACATGTAAGGGGAGATCATATGTTATTTGTCTTTGTCTGACTTATTTCACTTAGCATAATGTCCTCTAGGTCCATCCACATTATTGTGAATGGCAAGATTTCATTCCTTTTCATAGCTGAGTAACACTGCAGTGTGGTGCATGTGGGTCTACAGACGGACACTTGGACTGCGTCCACACCTTGGCCACTATAAATAATGCTGCAAGAAACACAGGGGTGCATGTATCCTTCCAAATCAGTATTTTCATTTTCCTCAGGTAAACGGCCAGAAGCAGAATTACTGGATCATATGGTCCTTCTATTTTTACACTTTTGAGGACCCTCCATTCTGTTCTCCGAAGTGGCTGCACCAGTTTGCATTCCCACCAACGGTGCACGAGGGCTCCCTTTTCTCCACGTGTTCACCAACGCTTTTTTTTTTTTTTTTTTTTTTTTGTCTTTTTGATAACAGCCGTTCTGACAGGTGTGAGGTGGCATTTCATCATGGTTTTGATTTGGACTTCCCTGATGATGAGTGATGCTGAGCACCTTTTCATGTGTCTGTTAGCCATCTGGATGTCTTCTTTGGGGAAAATGTCCATTTAGGTCTTTAATCAGATTGTTTGGTTTTGAGTTATATGAATTCTTTCTGTTTTGGATATTAACCCTTTATCAGATATATCATTTGCAAATATCTCCTCCCATTCACTGGGTTGCCTTTTTGTTTCATGGTTTCCTTTGCAAGTGCAAAACCCTTTGAGTTTGGTGTGGTCCCAACAGCTTATTTCTGTTTGCCTTCCCTTGCCTGGGGAGACAGATCCAGAAAAGTGTTGCTAAGGCTGATGTCCAAGAGATTACTGCCTATGTTTTCCTTTAGGCATTTCAGAGTTTCAAGCCTTATATTTAGGACTATAATCCATTTTGAATTTACTTTTATATACGGTGTTTAAGAATGTGGTTCAGTTTCACTCTTTCGCATGTAGCTAGCTGTCCACTTTCCACAACACGATTTATTGAAGAGACTGTCTTTTCCCTATCGTATGGTTTGGACTCCTCTGTCATAGATTAATTGACCATATAAACCTGAGTTTATTTCTGGGCTCTCTGTTCACTGATCTATGTGTCTGTTTCTGTACAAGTACCATACTGTTTTGATCACTATAGCTTTCTAGGATAGTTTGAATTCAGGAAGTGTGATGCCTCCAGCTTTGTTCTTCTTTCTCAAGACTGCTTTGGCTATTTGGGGTCTTTTGCGGTTCCACACAAATTTCAGGATTCTTTGTTCTAGTTCTCTGAAAAATACTATTGATATTTTCATGGGAATTGCTTTGAATCTGTACATTTTTCTGGGTAGTATGGAGTTTTAACAATGTTAATTCTTCCAATCCATGAGCATGGTATATCTTTCCATTTATTTATGTCATCTCAATTTCATTCACCAATTTCTTATAGGTTTCAGAGTACAGGTCTTTCAACTCCTTGGTTAAGTTTATTCCTAGGAATTTTGTTCTTTTGATGTAATTGTAAATGAGGTTGTTTTCTTAATTTTCCTTTCTGTTATTTCATTATTAGTGTATAGATATGCAACAAATTTCTCTATATTGACTTTACGTCCCACAGCTTTCCTGAATTCAGTTATTAATTCTAGTAGATATTTGGTGGCATCTTTAGGATTTTCTATAGATAGTATCATCTCGTCTGCAAGTAGTGACAGTTTTCTTTTTTTCTTACCAATTTGGATGCCTTTTATTTCTTTTTCTTGTCTGACTGCTGTGGCTAGGACTACTAGTACTATGTGGAAAAAAGTGACAATAGTGGACATCCTGGTCTTATTCCTGATCTTAGAGGATATTTGCTGTGGACTTGTCACATATGGCCTTTGTTACGTTGAGGTATATACTCTAAAGTGGAAGCATCATTTCACATTCACACTGGTAACCTAAGTGAATTACAGTTGCCCCACATGTTCACCAACACTAGATGTTATCAGTCTTTTCCATTTCAGTCATTCTGGGGGCTTCAGTTTGCATTTACCTGATAACTAATGGTGTTAGACATGCTTCCATACAATTACTGGCCGCCTCTATATCTTCTATCATAAAGCATTTGTTCAAATTTTCTGGTCATTTTTTAAAGTTATATCACGTGTCTTATTACTGAGTCATAGGAATTCTTTATATATTCTCAATGTTCTATTTCCCCAGTCTGATGCACATTTATTTTCCAAAAGGAGTCTTTTGATAAGCAGAAATTGTGAAGGAGCTCAATTTATTAATTTATCAATTGTAAAGTAGCTCAATTTATTTTTCTTTTATGGTTAAAGCTTTCTGTGCCCTTGCCTAAGAGACTTTTGCTTACCCCAAAGTCCCAGATATATTCCCCTATGTTCTCTTGTAGAAGCTTTATGCTTAGGTACAGGATCCATGGGGATGTGGATTTAAAGGACAAGGTCTTTGCCCTCTTAGCATACAGTACCAGCTGCAGAGAGATGCCAGCACAGTGAGGTGCAATCATGGGCAGGAGACTAAGGAGGTCTACACAGGAGAGGCTGAAGTACTTAATGCTTTCAGCACATACCTGTAAACTCCCAGACCATCAACTGTATCCTTTGGTTTGAAATACGGTAAAAGATGTTGGGAGATGTAAAATATTAGTAGTCATAGCCAGTATGCTCAACGAGGCCACCATCTAAAATAAGGATGACAGCCAAGGCAAGATGAGAAGCCGTGGCCTCTAATCCCTCAGAGTTCCCACTGATTCTTTCATGGACACTATTAAGGATGAAAGACCAGGGGCACCTGGGTGGCTCAGTTGGTTGAGCCACTGGCTCTAGATTTCAGCTCAGATCATGACTTCATGGTTTGCGGCATAGAGCCCCACATGGGGCTCTACGCAACAGCATGGAGCCTGCCTGGGTTTCTCTCTCCCTCTCTCTGTGCCCCTCCCCTGCACACTCATACTCTCTCTCCCTCAAAATAAATAAACATTAAAAAAACATTTAAAGATGAAACACTGGAATACTCTCATCGGTAATATACTCTTTGATTCTTTATATCATTTGAACATAATAAGAAACCAAATGATAAACACTATAAATAGAACTACAATCACTTCAAGCCCCAGAAAATCTTGGGCACAACTGCTTCAGAGCCCCCGGAAAACACTTGACTGAAAAGCCCCTCATTGCCCATGGGACCTGTGAAAAGCCATGTTAGGTCAGCAGAGACATCCACAGCACAAGAATCTGGGGAATATAAAAGAATCCCAGGCAAAATTTTAGGCCACAAGCTTCACCAAATTTTGATGTGAAATCAAATTCCCAAATTCATTTCAGATCTGCTGCTCTTTTAGGGAGTATTGATCAACACATCTTGTTCTAGTTTTTCAATAGGCTGCATGGCCATGACAGCTGAGCCCACAGGGCCCAGACATTTGCATGAAGTTCCAATGGAAAGTAACTGAAAGATTACTCAAGACAAGTAGCTTTACTCATAGGACGGGCTCTGAGGAATTCCAATGCTAACTTAACTATTCCCTCCCCAACTTGAAAGCACGTCCACACCCGTTTTATCCACTGGAAACAAAGCTGTGCTATTAACGAACAGGAAGCTGGCTGTCTGGAAGGATGGGATAGGCACAGGAATCAGAAAGACCCAAGTGCCAGTTACAGATGTGCGTGCACATCACTAACTCTGGCGCTTTCCTTATTAACGCAGGTAATAAAATCCATTCATGACCATTGGGAAGACTAAATGAAATACTGTGTGTGGTCAGCACAGGCTTAAAACTCCTAGTGAGTGTGCAGGAAATGGGAAATACCATTGTTAACTAATTAACGCCTTTGATGTCACTGGTGTTAACTCAAAATTAGCCAGCCAGAGATGTTCCAGAAAATGCCTCAACGGCCATCAGCCTTCTCAAACACGGGAACCTGCGGGGACCTGACGAATAAGGCAGCGGCAGTCGCTGTGAGACAACCCAGTGATGGCTCTACCAGCGATGACTGTGACATAGCAGGGCAGAAAACCGCGGGGACCGTACATTCTCAAGTGTGGAAAACACATTCTGTTTCTATCCACATTTATTTCTAGCCATAATTATACAGAGAGAAAATATATCTTCAAAATTACACAAAATTTCCATACATACGTGTCAAAACAGTTTGGAAAGGAAAGAACATAACTTTCTTCCCTGCATCCCAAAGCAGGGTTACGAGGTTTGTACCAAGGACCTTTCTTTAAAAAGCATCTGCTAAAGTAACTGGATCTATTTTTGGTTTTAATCATTCAAAGGGAAAGGATTAAAAACAAAACAAAACAAAGTTACATAAGCCCTGGTCCCTCGATGGTTGACAAGGTCATGGAGGAAACAGACAAGCCAACAAGAAATCAATGTCCTGAGTTCCCAGTTCCCGAGAAGAAGAGGGATGGAGGGAGGGGTGGTACTGGGGCAACTGTGCCCAGCACTGTTAGGCAGGTACCTAAAAGGCTCCTAGAGCAGGTGCACACACCATGTGCCTAACACCTTGACAAACATTAAAGAGAGATGAAACTTTATAGACTATCAACCCTTGGTAAGGATGCTACCCAAAAGTGCTGGAGCACTTGACTTTGCTCATCTCAGTTCCCTTGATTTCATTCTTAGATAACCTTAAAAACCAAGTCACCTGGCCTCAAGAAGTACTGCCTGCCTTTACCAACTTTGGGTTTAGTGACCGAGCAAGCTTATGCGTAACTGGACAAACTCTGACTATGTCTTTCTCAGCATCCATTCTTTAATTCCGAAGAGTCCTGAGTTGAAGTATATCCACCATAAAATCTATTCCTTCCAATGACAAGTCATGGAGCCCGGAATTAAAAGCCAACTACATAAGTCCATAAACAACCAAACTGTCACCCACCCATCATCACTTTCTTAATATTATCTCCTGACTGTAATAAACACCTCCCTCCACCAAGCTCATAAAACACAGATTTGTCTCCTCAAATAAAATGTAAGCTCCATAAAAGAGAAGACTGTTTCATATTCACCTCTGAATTCCTAGCATACTACAATATCAATGAATATAATTATGAAGATAGCTTTTTCCTCTAAAAAATCTTTTTGCATATTTAAATGAAACTTTGGGAGAAAGGCAACGTTGATATATTTGGGCTCCGACATCCTGATTCAGAACCATATGAGGACCTTTTTGTATTAACTGTTCATTGAGTCATTCAAAACACAATTTCTCATTCCAGGAGGATTTATATATTTCTGCCAAGAGTTTATGGTCACTCCCATGCCAGGACAACTTGAAACTAAATCCTCAGGTTGGGTTGTTTTTTCCCTTCGAACAAGATTCAGAGTTTCCTTATTTTCTTGCTTTGAGGAGTGGGATTTTTTTCTTCTAGGTCTCCCTTTCATTAAACATAGCTCAGGGAAGGTCTTGGCTTTACAGATGGGTCTGCCACCTGATTCCCAATGGGGGCCGCCCTGAGGCTCACCTCCTGTCCCTCCTACATGGGCGGTTGAAACCATGTTCCCAGAGGTAGGTGGCATTTGCTGCCTTCTGAGACTCACTTACCTTCCAAAATTCATGCTTTGTAGTTGTTTTGGCCCCAAAGGATTTCCCCCTTACTTTTTTGCTATGCATCTTGAAAAGATGGGGGGAAAACTTTACCTTTTTTCTTCTAATATTTATTTAATTGGGGCAGAGCGCAAGTGGGGGAGGGACAGAGAAGGGGACAGAGGATCTGAAGCGGGCTCTGCGCTGAGAGGCTGACAGCAGTGAGCCCGATATGGGGCTCAAACTCACGAACTGCGAGATCCTGACCTGAGCCGAAGTTGGACGCTCAACTGACTGAGCCACCCAGGTGCCCCGAAAAGTTTCATCTCTTAATCAGCATATTTAAAAAACACATGCAAAGAGGGCTTTTGAGAGTTTCTACACCATGATATTGCCCAAACAGAAAATACACTAGTTTTCCTCTAAACATACATATCTGAATTTTTCTTTAACTATTAACGGACATTTTTTAATTAAAAAATAATTAAGGGATGGGGTGCCTGGGTGGCTCAGTCGGTTAAGCGTCCAACATCAGCTCAGGTCATGATCTCACGGTCCATGAGTTCGAGCCCCGTGTCGGGCTCCGTGCTGACAGCTCAGAGCCTAGAGCCTACTTCAGATTCTGTGTCTCCCTCTCTCTCTGACCCTCCCCCATTCATGCTCTGTCTCTGTCTCAAAAATAAATAAACATTAAAAAAAAATTTTTTTTTTAAATAATTAAGGGGGCGCCCAGGTGGCTCAGTCGGTTAAGCATCCGACTCTTGATTTTGGCTCAGGTCATGATCTCACAGTTCATGAGACTGAGCCCCACACCTGGCTCTGTGCTGACAGTGTGGAGCCTGCTGGGGATTCTCTCTCTCTCTCCCTCTCTCTCTGCCACTCACTCACGTACTCGCTCTCTGTCTCAAAAATAAATAAATGAACTTTAAAGCAACTAAAATAAAATAAAAATAGATAGTTAAGGCCTGCCATAGACACATGAAAAAATGCTCAACATCACTCAGTATCAGGGAAATGCAAACCAGACCCACAACGAAATATCACCTCACACCTGTCAGAACGGCTAAAATCAAAAAGGCAAAAAATGACAACCGTTGGCAAGACTGTCAACAAAAAGAAACCCTTGTGCACTCTTGGTGGGATTGGAAACGGGTGCAGCCACTGTGGAAAACAGCATGGAGACTCCTCAAAGACTTAAAACAGGGGCGCCTGGGTGGCTCAGTCGGTTAAGCGTCCAACTTTGGCTCAGGTCATGATCTCGCGGTTGGTGAGTTTGAGCCCCTCATCGGGCTCCGTGCTGACAGCATGGAGCCTGGCTTCAGATCCTCCTTCCCCCCTCTCTGCCCTTCCCCTGCTCATGCACGCGTGCGCTCTCTGTCTCAAAAATAAACATTTTTTAAAAAATTAAAAATAGAAATACCATATGATCAAATAGTTCCACCCCTGGCTTTTATCCAAAGAAAACAAAAACATTAATTTAAAGATAGATGCAGCAAAAAAATAAAAAATAAATAAAAAGTAAAAAAATAAAGATAGATGCACCCCTCTACTTATTGTAGCACTATTTATAGTAGCCAAGAGATGGACACAACCTAAGGGTCCACTGATAGACACTCACGAATAAGCATAGCGTGTGGATGGTGGGTAAGGAAGATACGGACATATATACGCACATACACAACGGAATATTACTCGGCCATAAAAAGAGATGGGATTGTGCCACTGCAACAATATGGATGGACCTAGAAGGTATTATGCTGAGAGAAATAAGTCAGTCAGAGAAAGACAGATACCATAGGTTTCCACTCATTTGTGGAACTTGAGAAACTGAACAGAAGACCATGGGGGAGGGGAAGGGAAAAAAGAAAGTTACAGAGAGGGAGGGAGGCAAACCACAAGAGCCTCATGGATACTGAGAACAAACTGAGAGGGTGGATGGGGAGGAGGGAGAGGGGAAGCGGGGGCTGGGCATTGAGGAGGGCGCTTGTTGGGATGAGCACTGGGTGTTGCATGGAAACCAATTTGACAATAAGTTATATTTAAAAAAAAAAGACTGGAGTTTCAATGACAGAAATGATAATACTAATTCACTCATATTATAAAGTACGTCTTCACGTTCAGCGAGCAACATGGCGGGGTCCTCGGGGACGAAGGATTTTATGAAAACGCTCAGCTCGGGGACAGGCGTCCTTGGTGAGCGCCACAGCCACGCAATCCGGCTCACTCGTGCCACCTGACTGGGATGCTCCAAAGGCGCCTCAACCTCCACCGGCGCAGAGCCGTCCCCACGGTCCTCCTCCCACAGCTGTCCTCCTTGGGGCCCCTGGCCGCCTGCCCCCACTGGCACACACACCTCCCCACCCCCCCGCCCAGAGCTCAGCATCGTCCTCGCACCCCCAGCTCCCTCACAGCCTGTGATCAGGGACCACTTCCTATCAAGCGTACCTCCCCTGACAGTCGTTCGCCAACACGCAGCCTGAAACGGGCACCGTGCCGCGCGCTGCACGCGCGTTAGCTCGCTGACACTTCACGACAGGCCCGGGGCGTCAAGGCGTTAGCAGTCCAACTGATTAGAGAAATTCTGTTTCCTCAAGTGAGCCGTCCAGGTCACACAGCTCCTAGGTGGCTGAGCTAGGATGAAGCCCCACTTGACAGCCAAACCTCAAAGCCACCTCCTCTAAGTCACCCCGTCACCCCCTGCCCAGCCTTCCACAGGTTTCCAAGCATGGACACGCAAAGAATGATCCTTCACAGCACAGTAGGCCCTGGCTTAAAGTCCTCAGGCTGTACACGGGAGGCTGCACACAGCCCACAAAGCCTGTGGCGGTCGGCTTCCTGTCACCTCCCCCGTGCGCCTCCCGCACGCCTGTCCGGCCGGCTCTGTGTGCCTCAGACCCTAAGCGCCCACCCTCCCTCCCACCTTGGGGCTCCCCGCTTGCTAATCCTCTGGCCTAGAATTCAAATTCTGTAGAACCCTGGACTCCCACGCAGGAGTACGTACCACGTAAATCTCAATCACACAGTGGACTCCACGGTCACCCTCTTTGACACGGACCCAGGGTCAGCTCTCAGAAAAAGGCTTTCGTGGGAGGAACCCAGATCTCGTTCTTTATGTGACTTCTACCCATTGAGCCGTAGTCAGCGCTCGTGGCTCTGTTTCAACAGATGACTGGCAAAATATTTAGTAAGCTCACCTCAGCAGGCCATGACAAGCATATTAGAAAATATCAAATTGGCTGTGCCTACAACTGCAGCCAACCAACACGGCCATGGGGGAGAGAGCCCTCGTTCTCACAAGTGCCGTTCGATCATTTACACCTGGAGGTGTTTAATAAACACAAGTGCTAATCAGTCAAGCTTCCGAACATGACCCTCTTCAAAGACATACGAATCAGGTTTCAAGTACAGCACTCTTACCAGAAATTTATTTTGGAACAGATAGCCCTAAGCTACTCTATGCATCTGACTCAAAGCATCTGACTAAATTCACCCAAAGGATTAAGGTGAATCCATCCTGAATACGCTCCCAGTAGGACCCACACAGTGCCCCACCCAAGGGTCTGATTTCTCGCCATCACATTATGTGCTCGGGTAGCTTAACCTGAGTCTGGGTTTCTCGTTTATAAAATGGGGGGAAAGAGGCAATTGCGAATACATTCATTTAACAAATATAGATCTGGCACTTACTGTGAATAAAATCCTAGGAATACACAGATAAATGCCCTCAGGAAGCTCAGCCTTTCCATTTACAATAGCATTGAAAAGAATAAAATAATGAAATAAATTTAACGAAAATGCATAAGACCTGTACACTGAAAACAACAAAATACCACTGAAAGAAATTTTTAAAGACCTAAACATATGGAAGACACCTCATGTTCATGGGATGGAAGGCAATATAAAGACGTCAAAACTCCCCGAAGTGATCTACAGATTCATCCCGATCCCTATCAAAATGCCAGCTGGCTTCGCTGGAGAAACTGGCACGCTGACCCCAAAATTCACAAAGAAGTTCGAGGGACCCAGAATAGCTGAAACAATCTTGAAAAGGAAGAGCAAAGATAGAGGACTCACACTTCCCAACTTCAAAACTTACTACACAGCTACTGTGATCAAGTCAGTATGGCACTGGTACAGATGGACATATAAATCAGTAGAATAGAATCTAAAATCCAGAAAAAACCTCACACTTACAGTCATTTTTCCACAAGGGGCCAAGACCAATCAGTGGGAGAAGGATGTGTAGTCCACAGAGGGCGCTGGGACAACTGGGTGTCTACCTGCCACAGAAGGAGTCTGAGCCCAACTGTGTACCATCAAAATTAACTCAAAATGGACTCACCGACCTAAATGTAAAAACTAAACCCATAAACTTCCCAGAAGGAAACAGTAAATCTGTGTGACATTGGATCAGGCTACGTTTTCCTAGACGCAACACCAAGAGCATGAGTGACAAAACAAGCAACAGGTAAACTGACTTCATTAAAATTAACATCCATCCTGCAAAGGACATCATCAGCAAAGTGAAATGACAATCCACAGCAAGGGAGAAGACTTGTGCCAAGTGTCTATCTGATAAGAGACTAGTATCCAGGATATAGAACGAGCTCTTACAAGTGAATAATAAAAAGAAAACAAAACCCGATTTCCCAAAAACTGGCAAAGAATTTACGCACATATACAAACAGTCCATCAGTACACGAAAAGATGCTCAACGTCATTAGCCATCAGGGAAATGCAAACCAATGACACAACACTACACACCCAGCAGGACGGTTATAACCAAAAAATGGACAATAACAAGCATCAGCACGGATGTGAAGACAATGCCGGTGGACACGTACAATGGGGCAGCTGCTTTGGAAAACTGTCTGGTGATTCCTCAGAAGGTTAAACACAGAGTCGCTGGATGACCCAGCAACTCCTCCTTGGCATATACACCCAACAGAACTGAAGGCACATGTCCTCATGAAAACTTGCACATCAGTGTTCATAGCGGCATTCTTGATAACAGCCAAAGATGGAAACAACCCAATTTCCATCGACTGATGAATGAATAAGCAAAATGGGGCCTATCCACACTGTGGGAGACTATCCAGCCCTGAAACAAGAAGGAAGCACAGGTTCCTGCTACAACATGGATGAACCTTGAACACGTTATGCTCAGGGACCCAGCCAGACACACAAAGACCAATACTATCCTTTTAGGTGAGAAGTACGTAAGCGTTCATTGTACGACTCTCATAACTTTTCCAAAGGTTTAAAATCTTTCAGAATAAAATGGATTACACATTAAAAACACAAAGTAGGGGCATCTGGGGTGGCTAGTCAGTTAGGCATCGGACTCTTGATTTTGGCTCGGGTCACGACCTCACAGTTCGCAAGATGGAAGCCTGTGTGGGGCTCTGTGTTGACAGCACGGAGCCTGCTTGAGATTCTCTCTTCCTCTGTCTCTGCGTCTTCCCCATTTGCATGTTCTCTCTCTCTCTCTCTCTCTCTCTCTCTCTCTCTCAAAATAAATAAATAAACCTTAACAATACAAAGTAATTTCTCACAGGAGGGTTTTAAGGATTAAAGGCAGAAGCACGCGTAAAGCTCTCAGCATGATGCCATGCACGTCCGCACGTGGTCACTGCTGTCACTGCCACTGGAGGAGGGGTGCCAACGCCCACGAGCACTGCATTCGTCACCGCTGTCTCGCGTCTGCCGTCCAACAGACGTTAGCGGGGCCTGCCCTCTGACAAGCGTGCATGGCCCAGCGACCACGGAGATGACTAAGACAGTCCCTGCGCTGGACTCCGCAGGCATTGCCAAACTTTCTTAGTAGAGATTTAGCACTTTAATGGCAGCTCCATTTTTAAGCAACTACCAGGGCAAGTAGCTTCGAATTTTGAAGAGCCATTCTGTTTATGCATTTACTTACATTCTGCCCCATTCTAAAAAAAAAACAAAAAAAACTAAATCAACTTTTTAAACACAACTTAGCAACAATAACAACAAAAAGACAAAAGCAGGGCGAAGAGAAAGTGAGGGGTGCACAGTTAAATGAAACCAGGGGAGGTAAATCATCACGCGGGCCACGACGTGTGTACCGTGATTCAAAGCGGACAACAGATTCTGACAGCTGACGCGGAAGAGACAGCTACAAGAGCCCGGCGCCCACGACACGAAGATCTGTGTCAGCTGCCGGCCCGTCCCCACGCGGCAAACTCTGCCACAGCCTTCTCACCTCGGAGCGCCATTCTCAGTGCCCCCGAGTTAAATGCAACCGCGTGCGAGGCACCGTCTCTGTCTCTGACTCTCCCCCGGTGTCAGCCCTCGCCCTGTGTCCTCACTTCACTGGGCTCCCACGCCAACGAGTGAAGCCGACCCCGTGGCCTGGAGGGCGGCTCCTCCCCTGGAGCCCAGTTGGCGGCAGGGCCCCCCCACCCCCCGTCTGCTCTGCTCCCTTCTCCGCAGCCTTGACTTCTCACCAAGACATTTCCTCCTATGCCTGCTGCCCACAAAACCCCCTGCCATATCCAAGAACGCCGTGCCGTATCATGTTCAATCAGAAACTTCTCCGTTCCCTCTCACCTTTCCCTTCTCCAGGAAGGAACTCGACTTTCCTCCCTCCCCACGCAACCATTTCTTTTCCTTGGGAGAGCTGTGAATCCCGCACGCGCCATCCGGAAAGCCGGGTGCCCTGCTGGCCAGGACTGACACGTCTCGGCCTCACCTAGGCTGTATCTCTACACTTTCCCCTTCTATCTTAAAAAGCCTCTCCTGAATCTCCCCATCCCTCTGATTTGGGGCTTAATTTGACATAAAGTTCTGAGGTTACAATTATCATGTGCATATCTGCCCACTTTTACTGGGTTTCCTTAGCAACAGCTTCATTAAGGAACTGCAGCCAGACGTTTAAAGAGGCTGTTCTATCTGAACGGAGTAGCCTGCACAAAATTCAAATGGCTCTGAGGAAAAAACTAACCAGAGACAAAGCGGTCGCGGATCATGAGCCAAAATGTTCTTCAAGCGGCCCAGAATCATTCCTGAGCATCAGGTCTATGGCAGGCATCAGTGCTGGGATGACTGCACACTGGTCCCACAGTAGGCTCGCCAATCTGGTAAGCTGCTGGGCTTTCTCCAAGTTTCTCAAACAATTTCTTACTACCACTTTCTCTTCTTGTCACCATTTTCTACTAATTAAGAAATTAATTTCAGCCACCTGGGTTGTCCGGGGAAAGCTCCGCGATGCAGTTCACGGACCTCAGACTTCAGAGTCACAACCAGCTACATTTAAATACCGGTGGTGGTGTTTACGAGGCAATCCCGGCACGGGCACGCAGCCAACTGGTGTCCTCAACTTGCTCTTGCCTACAACTGGCTACGGTAAACTACTTCGCAAAGTTGCTATGATGACACGGTCAACATCTCTTCACGCCTAGTTCAGGGCCCGTAATAAGCTGGCTGCGTAATTAGTTTCAGGTATACTCAGGGAGTTTCAGTTTACCTGATGACGGGGATGCTCTCCCTCTCCCTTGTCCCCGCCTGGTAACAGAACTTCTGTCGCTGGGATCAACGCCACCAGAGCAGCCTGGCGAGAACATTGCCCAGCTCTGCATGATGAAGCACGTCCTTTTCCGCTGTAGAACCGCTCACGGTCAGTAGCCATTTATTTTGTGTGTTTCCTGCCTGCTTCCCCCCTAGACTCTACACTCAAGCGGTACAGTAAGCCCAACCATGTCTGTCCTGTCACCCACTAAATATTCTAGGGCTCGCAGACGGCAACACGGCACCTGGCCTCTGCTAGGGAAGGTCGTGTGAAGGAAAGTGTCAGCAAGCATGCTTTCCAGAGGCCCCTTCACCGCTGAGCTTGGGATCTGACTCTGGACACGTTACATAACCCTTCTCTAGCCTGAGGCTCCTCTTGAATAAATAGGAATAACTGCACTTAAGTACCCAGGGTTATGAGAACTAGTAACAAATTCACACCTAGGAAAGAGCCTCAACAAACATGAGCTGCCTTTATTGCTCCGATCCACGACCGATGGGGCAGACACATATACAGAACGCTTTCTATGCGCCGAGCGGTATGTTGAAAGCACTCGCCGTGTATTACAGTAACGTAATGTACACTTACAACAAACCCGGGAAGAAGCGAACAGTATCCTTCCCGTCTACAGACTCGCAAACAGGCTATGGGAGGTCACACGTTAGTCCAGGGTCCCGCGGCAAGGAAAACAACGGCAGGAACCCAGGTCTGGGGTGCCAGGACTGGCAGCCCTTCCCTGACTGCTACCATTTGCCTATGACGCCCACGCATCCAAGACACAAGTTTACAGTCATTACATGAAGTGTGTGCTACCATTCGCTATGGGACAATTATCGCAAACCCCTTTCACAAACAACGTAAGAAATGACACGTCCCTGGACCCCAACACGAGGAATCCTGCAGAAACCCTCCCCAGCACCACTAGATTCAAGCATGTTTCTTATCTGTTTCTATGCCTGCACAGGGCTTCTTAAAGCAGAAAGTACCTACGAGACTCGTTACCTCCATTCCTTTCAAACCTTCCACAGTGGCCAAAACCACCGCCAGGAATAAATACAACTCATCAGTTCTACAATGGCACCCATGTGATCAAGAACCGAAAGCCTGTTCCATTTCAGAAAAACCCGGGACCCTTTCTTTTCTTGTTATTCTAAAGTCCCAGCAGAGCTCATTATTTTCCTGCCCCGGCAAGCACACATGGAGAGGCGTCAACTGTGGCAAAGTGTCGAGTCGGGGAAAACTGAAAGGGCCGCGCCCCAGAGCACCTCTCGGCACTCACCCCAACCCGCGTGTCTCTGCTGACCTCTGGTGCTGTCCCTGAGGACCAAGCCAAGGGGCAGAGGGCCGTTCCACCAGCAGCAACTTCCCACGCATCGTCAGCAACAACACTTTATTTTACGAAAGATGTGTACTCCTACGGCCACCTGCAAAGACAGCGTCCCGGCAAGCCAGAATCGCCGGCATTCATCCGCGAGGCGGCTCCGGCCACACGGCCCAGCGAGCGAGCGTTAAGGCCTCCGGGGGCCTCCCCCGACCCTGCCCCCGGCACCCAGCCTGCGGTCCCATGGCTTCAGGTCTTCTGGTGACCGCTGGAAAGCGCGGCCCACCCTCCACTCTGCCCCTCCACCCCCCGAGGTGACAGCAGCAGGGCGGCTGCAGGGCAGACACCATGACGCTCCCGGACACGGCGCAGCAACTCTACACCGGGCCCCCCAACCACAGCGAGGGCCTGCTCCCCCGTCACGTCACAAAGGAAGATACGGAAACACAGCGATTCTGCGGAAGGTTGCACAGCGAACCAGGGGCAAAGCCAGGACTGAGCCCAAGGCTGTCTGACCGCCCTCCACTCCTGCACGACTCCTCAGCGTGAATTCCCACGAGGGCCCCCACCCCCCTGATGAGCCCGTGTCTCCACACTCACTCCGGACCCACGACAAGGTCTGGCCCCGGCCTGCCTCCTGAGCGTCTCCCTTCTGTGGTCCCTCAGGAACAAAATCCCTCGGGCCAGGAGCGACCGCCACTCAACAGCTCGGAGTCTCTGGGGTGCCGTTTCCCTGACACCAAATGGCCCCAAACAAAGTGGTGGGATTTTTCTTCTTCTGGTTTGTCTGTACTGGGTTTACTGGCTCTCCTCTGTTCCTGTCTCTCCCTTCCGTGTCAGGCCTACAGCTGCTGCTTCTTACTTGTTCCAGCAGCCTCCGTCTACACCTGAGCTAAGAAATCACTGCGCGGGGTGCCTGTGGGACTCAGTCGGTAGAGCATGAGACTCTTGATCTCAAGGTCATGAGTTCAAGCCTGACACTGGGTGTGGAGCCTACTTTAAAACACAACGCTAAACCGATCTACAACCACGCCGCTTCCCTTTTCTTGATCAAAACATAAACTGATTCTAGTCTCTCTCCCCCTCCCACCCCTGAGCCTCCCCCTCCCCCTCGCCTGAGCCTCAGCCCACACATCTAACAGGCTTCCCGTCACACCCACGGCCGGGTCTGTCACCTCTGCTCCAAAACACCCTCCACAGCCCCCCTCTCAGAGCACAGCGAGACCTCGCAGCCACAGCCTGGGTGGCGTCCAGCCGACCCTCACGCAGTCCTCACCACTCCCTTTTCACCACCCACGCGTGTCGGCTGTCCCGCCTCTCAGCTGGGAGCATCAGGACTGCTCACCAGGCCTGCCCACAGCACTCTTCCCCACCTGAGACAAGGGGATCCTGTCATTCCCATGCCTCCAAGCCCTTTCCTTTAAAACCCACTGTCAGGGGCGGGTGGGAAGCTCAGTCGGACAAGCGTCCGACTTCGGCTCAGGTCATGATCTCGCGTTCATGGGATCGAGCCCCGCGTCGAGCTCTGTGCAGACAGCTCGGTGCCTGGAGCCTGCTTCGGATTCTGTGTCTCCCTCTCTCTCTTCCCCTCCTCCACTCATGCTTTCACTGTCTCTCTCTCTCAAAAATAAATAAATACTAAATAAATAAACATTAAAAAAAATTTTAGGGGTGCCTGGGTGGCTCAGTCGGTTGAGTGTCCGACTTCGGCTCAGGTCATGATCTCACAGCTTGTGAGTTCGAGCCCCGCGTCGAGCTCTGTGCTGACAGCTCGGAGCCTGGAACCTGCTTCCAGTTCTGTGTCTCCCTCTTTCTGCCCCTCCCCTGCTCACTTGCTCTCTCTGGCTCTCTCAAAAACTAAATAAACATTAAAAAAAAATTTTTTTTTAAATAAATCAAACCCACTGTTGGGAGAATACACTGCAAACCCTTCACCTGGCCAGAAAGACCTCCAGTTCTGACTGGGACCCCCTCCCTCAAGCTCCCTCTCCAGCCTGTCTCCATCTGGCCTGGTTCCTTCCAGGGAACATGCCGTCTCAGATTTCAGACTCACTCCTGCTGAGCCATCCTCCTGGAATGCTCGGTCCCCCCTCCTCCTCTCCTGGCTATCTCCTATCCAGCTTTCCCGCCCCAGCTTGAACCTCCCTGCCCCAGATGGCCCCTGACCCCACACCCTCCACCACCACCAAACTAGCTCAAATCGATTTGCCACACTCCCTTGTCCCCTGTTTTTCAGTCACCCCACCACCGGAGGTCCACCTTTGCCATGAGGCTGTCAGCTCGAGGAGGGCAGAACCTGCCTTCTCCCCACCCCTCCCCCGCCCAGCACGGCCTGTGCTCAGCAAAGAGCTTTGCCACTAGTTACCTGTGTCCCACTCCCAGCCATAGGTCCTTATAGAAGCTGCTGCACTTTGGGACTGGGTGGCCCCGTCCATACAAATCCAAGTTAAATGAGCTAAATGTCTCCAATCTTTCTAGACTACCAACTTTGTGACTTTGCATTAGCAACCTACAACTAAATGTTCTAATGACTTCGTTTTATTAAAATCATATCCAGATGCAGACTGAGTGGTATTTCTTGAGTGCCTACTGTGTACCATGAGCTGTCCAAAGAACTCTCCCAGACTTTGTGTTTTAGAAACCTAACGACCCAGCCCGGGTTACAAATGGCAGTCGTGCCACAAGTGACCAGAGTGAAGCAACAGGCAGAGCTGGACCAAGGTCACGAAGCTGGCGAGAGACAGAGTGGTTTCTCTACTCAAGAAAAATTGTGAAGGGCAGAAAACTCTGAATGTGGGGGGCACCTGGGTGGCTCAGTCGACTGAGTGTCCAACTCTTGATTTTGGCTAATGTCATGGGACTGACCCCCACATTGGGCTCCACACTGAGCGTGGGTCCCTCTTGGTATTCTCTCTCTCCCTCTCTCCCTCCCTCTCTCTCCTTCTCTCCCTCCCTCCCTCTCTCTCCCTCTCTCCCTCTCTCTCTCCCCCTCTCCCTCCCTCCCTCTCTCTCTCCCCCTCTCCCTCCTTCCCTATCTCTCCCCCTCTCCCTC
>NC_064812.1:3328892-3340900 GCF_023721935.1 Panthera uncia | reverse complement strand
CTCTCTCTCCCCCTCTCCCTCCTTCCCTATCTCTCCCCCTCTCCCTCCCTCCCTCTCTCTCCCCCTCTCCCTCCTTCCCTATCTCTCCCCCTCTCCCTCCCTCTACCCCTCTCCCTTGCTCACATGTGCTCTCTCTCTAAAATTTAAGAAAAAGAAAAGAAAAATCAGAATCCTGAAAGTAAAGTATCATAACGTAAAGCAGTATTTAGGACACCGAGTTCTGGCTGCAGACTTCACACCACACTGAGTCCTAGCAGCAGGGTCACAACGGGGTCCAGGAGAGCTGCACTAACCCTTCCACGCACCGCACCCGCCTGTCGGGAGGACGTGCACCCACCTGTCGAAGGTTAATGTAAACCGCGTTCTGGAGAAATTCTGAAGCATCCATGCTCCGCTTCTGAATGGCAAGGACTCGCACAGCCTTGACACACGCTTCTAACTCAATCACTCCGGCATTCTTGTACTGTAGGGCACAAAGGAGGATCCTCATCAAAAAAGAAGATTTTCTACCGTATCGCAAAGCCTATATATCACGGGGAACTTGGGGACCCTTCAGGGCACCTCCCCAAGTTCCAGGACCTAACAGTCCCTCCCAAGGGGGACAGGTGGAGAGCAGAGAGAGAGGACTGTATTGGGGGAAGTCTTATCACGCCACACTGCGTGGCTCGGAGCCTGGAGCAGGCTGCTGAGTGGCCCCTGGACCCCGACCCAGTGCCCTCCCTCCAGCACCCTTTGCCCCGCCAAGGCTGCACCACAGAAACTCTGCACACTAGCTGTCGGCCTGTTTTCTTTTCCACTCCAACCGGTTTTGTTTTCTTTCTAAGCATCCCGAGCTGGAGTGATTTTCAATGGCGGTATCTGTAGAAACTTGCAGTTGAAGAAAAGTTTAACAGAGATAAATCCATGTACACCAGGGCCTAAAGACCGCCCGGGGGGAGGAGGTCCCTCACAGATACTCCTACAGAGGCATCAAACACTGGAGTCCCCCCTTTCCATCAACAAGTATTTACCGAGACCCCCATGGGCCCAGCAGGCAGAAATGCTCGGGAGAATGCAGTCTGTCCACCTACCAATTGTTACAAAGGTCACGTTTCTTACTAAAAGTATTTTTATAAGGTAGAAAAAGAAAGGGCTGTGCTGTTAGGGCAGCCTCCTTCTTCCCTCTTTTCAAGTATGTAACACGTACGTAATTCATGGCACGGGACAAAAACCACCACGCCCAATCATGAGGAGAAACTCTGCTTCCCTAACTGGCAACACTGAAGTCAGAAATCACCAATTTTTACATACCATTTAACAGCACAACAATAAACTCACAGAAGGACTTTATTCCACTGAAATTAAATGACTTCTTTTCCTTCAAATCCCTTGAAACAACTTCCATGTAAGTGGCAATAAAAGCCAACTCCATTTTTTTCACATGTTTATGTTACACTTACATATTTTTAATTATATTATAAAGATTTAAACTGCAATCATAAAAAATTGCTCTTACATCAGTAGAAAGGTATCCACAATCAGCAGGGATTAGGTAAAGAATGGACCATTACTAAAAACCTCCACACCTGCTCTCTATAAGCATTCTCCAGGAACAAAAATTCTGGGATGCAGGGACCAAGCCCCGTTCTCACTACTGAGTCCTTACTAAGGACTGTCCTACCAGCACAGATCCCAGCATAGCATTGTATAATCAATAGTTCAGGAATAAATGAGGGAACTCTCTCATTCAATTCTAAAACAAAAACCCTAAAATAAATATTATCCTTGTTAGGTTCTAAAATGAGACTTAAAAAAGTAAAGTTTCTTGGGGCACCTGCGTGGCTCAGTCAGTTGAGCATCTGGCTTCGGCTCGGGTCATGATCTCACGGTTTGTGAGTTCAAGCCCCACGTCGGGCTCTGTGCTGACAGCTCGGAGCCTGGAGCCTGTTTTGGATTCTGTGTGTCTCCCTCTCTCTCTGCTCCTCCCCCGCTCATGCTCTGTCTCTCTCTCTCTCTCTCAAAAATAAATAAACATTTAAAAAAATTAAAAAAAAAAAAAAAAGGAAAGTTTCTTGCCCAAGGTTACAAAGCGAGTATCTGGTGGAGACAGGGTTTGAATTGCATCCATCTGACCCCACAACAACCGGCGGAGACAAGGTTTGAATTGCGTCCATCTGACTCCAGAACTAATATGGAGCAAACATGCCATTAGGAACCAAGTGACCTACCAGGGTCGGGCCTGGTTAGTACTTGGATAGGAACCAAGTGACCTTCACTTGAGAAGCCACAGGAACATAGCTAAAGGTAGGTGAACACCGAGAACTCTGCCCGACACCATAGCTCAAGCGTGGAGGGTCCTCTGCCTCCCAATCCAGCCGTCACTGTGTGACTTCAATCGAGTCACGTACCCTCTCTGGGCTTTAGTCTCTCACCTATGAAAAAGTATGAGGCTATATGCTCTCTAAAGTTCCTTCCAACTATAAATATGATGACACCAATGTCTCGGGAGAATGTCTATGTCTCCATTTCATTTCTTCTAATAAAAGAGAATTTCCTTGGCCACAAATCAGAAATCTAATAAAAAATCATTTGTGAAGCCACCAAGAATCTGCTTACAAGATTTCACTATCACTCACAGTGAATGAAAACCAAAAGATGGGGCCTCTCCCTTGGTAAGTGAGAGGCAGCCTGACATGTGTGTTCATGTGTGTGTGTGTGTGCACGTGTGTACAAATCAAATACGATCAAATCAAATCTGAGAAGCATTCAGAGATTCTTATACCACTGTCGTCTCATGGTGGGGGAAGACGTAAAGGAGGAAAGACAAGAAGCTAAGAGGAAAACGAGGCAAATGAACAGAACTACAACCAGAGAAAGGAAGATATCCACTTGCTCTCTCTGTTTGCATCACACACACAATATTAGGAACGGGCTTCTCCCCAGATGTCTCGTTGAGCACGTACTCAACCGAGGAAGGACAGACGATGACCGTTTTTTTATTGAGCAATACAAACGGGTCTGCCCCGGTAGTAGGCATTTTACACGTATAAATTGTTTACTCTGATTAAAAACTCGATGCAGGGGTGCCTGGGGGACTCAGCCAGTTAAGCGTCTGACTCTTGATATCTATCGGCTCAGGTCATGATCTCACGGTTCACGGGATCGAGCCCCGCATTGAGCTCTGTGCTGACAGCATGGAGCCTGCTCAGGATTCTCTCGCTCCTTCTCTCTCTGCCCTTCTCCCACTATCTCACGTGCTCTCTCTCTCTTGCTCTCACTCTCTCAAAATAAATAAACATTTAAAAAAAAATTTTTTTAATCTTGATGCAGTAGGCCTTAACCTCACCATTTGAGAGAAAAGAAACCCGGGGCTGAGAGGGCATACAAAGGAAATGAGGTCAGACGGCACAGACACAGTGGAGAGACTCAAATCCAGTCCTGTCTTACTCCAGAGGCTGCTCCTTCCACTCTGGGGACTGGAAAACTCAAGACCCACGGCCACCTGCCTCCCCTGCTGTGCCCACGGCAGACAAGTCTCTCCCACCGAGAAGTCTCGAATTCTTACTAACACAGTGCTGTGGGCAGCCACTAACTTTCCATCAGATATGGCTGGTGAAGAGCCATCCACCTGCCATGCCCGCAGGGCTCTGCCACAAAGGCAGGAGAGCCTGGTTCCTGTGCACATTCAGAGCCTTCCCTGGTCTAACCCTGGCTCCTTCTGCTTCTCTAGTCCAAAGGCAGTCACCAAACTGCTAGAATTAGTTACACGAGCCACGTGACTTCTCTCCATCTGTCTGCCCACCTACAGAACTTAGCTATGATCATTTTGATAATCTTGGAAACAAAGTTTAAAAGACAGAAAAGAAAGGAGTTTGAAAAAAGTACTTAATATTTAAGATTTTTCAACAGCCAGTTACAAAATGAATATTAAAACCTCAATCTGCCTTTCTACATTTCAGCTATAAGCAGTTCAAAAATATAATGGCAAAAAATCTCATCCACCAAATTAACAAAAACACATGCAATAACTAGAAATAAACTTAAAAACAATGCTCACGTTCTCTGTGAAGAAACCTGCAACTCTGTATTGCGGGACTTAAAATAAGATGTGTAAGTGCAGAGACATTAACATATTCTACAGAGACAGTAATTTTGCAAAGATAGGAGTTCTCCTAAAAATAATTCAAAACTTACTTTAAGCCCCATGAAAATTCCAAACTGTTTTGTGTGTGTGTGTGTGTGTGTGTGTGTGTGTGTGTGTGTGACATGAACGAAATATTTCAGGATTCTTGAGGAATTATTATTCATAATACTAGCCAAGAAAATCTAGGATGGGAGGAAGGGATTTTAAAGAAAAGAAGACACACTAGTACACGTTAAAGAAACCACAGGAGATAAAATATCATGATGCTGGAGTAAGAAAAGAAATTCATAGAAAGGAATAAAAAGCTCAGGGGCGCCTGGGTGGCTCAGTCGGTTGAGCGTCCGACTTCGGCCCAGGTCATGATCTCGCGGTCCGTGGGCTCGCGCCCTGCGTCGGGCTCTGTGCTGACAGCTCAGAGCCCGGAGCCTGTTTCGGATTCTGTGTCCCCCTCTCTCTCTGGCCCTCCCCTGTTCATGCTCTGTCTCTGTCTCAAAAATAAATAAACATTAAAAAAAAAATTTTAAAAAAAAAAAAAAAAGCTCAGAATTAGACTCCAATATATGTATGTATTCAGTGTAAGTGGGATTTCAAATCAGAGACAAAAAGTATGAATTCCATAAATTGTGGCGGAACAAGTAGATAGTAACCTGGAAAAAATAAATGCTATTTCTGTGTCATATGTACACAAAATAAATTACAGGTAAGGAGATAAATATTTTAAAATGCTAACCTCATCAAATACAATACTTTCCATATACTTAACTCTGCCTATCCTCACCACAACACTTCCAGATAGGTACTATCATCATCCCCATTTTAAAGATTAAAAAAAAAAAAATGAGGATGGGGCTCCTGGGTGGCTCAATCAGTTAAGCATCGGACTCTTGATTTCGACTCAGGCCATGATCTCATGGTTCATGAGCTCAAGTCCCACATCAGGCTCTGCACTGACAGTGGGGAGCCTGCGTGGGATTCTCTCTCTCCCTCGCTCTCTGTCCCTCTGTCACTCGTACGTACTCTCTTTCTCAAATAAACTTTATTATAAAAAAAAAAAAACTGAAGAAAAGAGTTCCATGTTATTGTTAAGGTATTTCTAAGCATAATACCAAAGGTAAAAACCCAAAAGGAAAAAATTTACTGTATTAGAAACCTGTTTTGACCACAAAAAGAAAAAGAAAATCTCCTGAACAAAATGAAAGGCAAGCAACCTTAGGAAACAGATTAGTAATAGGCATCAATGAAAGAAAACAAGCTGGTATTCACCATATATAAAGAGCTATAACAGAGCAACAAGAAAAACACCCTAACGTAAATGTGTACAAAGGACACAAATGGGTAATTCATATAAGAAACATAAATGCTATAAAGCAAAAACTGTCCAATATCTCACTGGTAACCAAATCCAAACTAAAACAATGGGAAGTTACTTTCACCCATCACAGTGACAAATACTCTGAAAGGATACAATAGCTGGTGTTTGTGACAGAGCAGACTGTTACCCTTTTGGCACGACACTATGGCAATGTGTAAGTAAACTCTAAAAACACCATGTATGCTCTTTGACTCAAGTCCACGTCTAGGTACTATCTCCTTAAAATAAATAATAAAAAAATAAATCAGTCCAAAAAGATTTCTCTACCAGGGCGTTTATCACAGCACTGTTTACAACTGTGGCAAGGAAAACTGAAATGAACTAATATTCATAGAAGAGAATCAGTTAAATAAATCTATACCTTTTCATATCCTATTGGAGAAGGAATTTGGGGAGTAACTTGAAAGTAACTTATCACAAGTGTAAATGTCATATCCAGTGATTAAATTTCCAGAAATCTTTTTTGCTTAATTTTCAATATTTAATTTTTGTATTTTTGAGAGAACGTGAGTGGGGGAGGGTCAGAGAGAGAGGGAGACATAGAATCCAAAGCAGGCTCCACACTATCAGTGCAAAGTCAGGCACGGGGCTCGAACCCACGAACCCTGAGATCATGACCTGGGCCGAACTTGGACGCTCAACCAACTGAGCCACACAGGAGCCCCAAATTTCCAGAAATCATAACGAAAGGGATAATCACACAAGAATATATGTACAAGAATGTTCACTGATGCATTTTTTCCTAACAGGGGAAAGTGAGAAAACCTAAGCATCCATCAAAAGGTAAGAATTTAGGAAATCAGAGCGAGCAGTGAGCTCTGTGGGAGCAGGCATTTCGCTTTGCTCTAGGTGCCGTCTACTCCCCGTGTTGGGTTCCTGATGGCCTCTTACAAAAGTGTTGACAAATGACTACATCCACACTTTAGAAGACTTTCCACCCGAGGGGCGCCTGGGTGGCTCAGTCAGTGAAGCGTCCAACCTCAGCTCAGGTCATGATCTCACGGTTTGTGAGTTTGAGCCTCACATCAGGCTCTGTGCTGACAGCTCAGAGCCTGGAGCCTACTTAGGATTCTGTGTCTCCCTCTCTCTCGGCCCCTCCCATCCTCGTACTCTGTCTCTCTCTCTCTCTCAAAAAATAAACAAACATTTAAAAAAATTTTTAAAAATTGGAGTGCCTGAGTGGCTCAGTCGGTTGAGCGTCCGACTTCGGCTCAGGTCATGATCTCGCGGTCCGTGGGTTCGAGCCCCGCGTCGGGCTCTGTGCTGACAGCTCAGAGCCTGGAGCCTGTTTCAGATTCTGTGTCTCCCTCTCTCTCTGTCCCTCCCCCTCTCACACGCTATCTCTCTCTATCTCTCTCTCTCTCTCTCTCTCTCTCTCTCTCTCTCAAAAATAAATAAACATAAAAAAAAACATGGAAGACTTTCCACCCTATCTGAAAGAATCAAGCAGGTTTGCAGTGGGAGGACATCTGGGATGAATCTGTGAGTGAATAAAGCAAGTTGCAGAATAACACATGCGGTATAATCTCATCTTCCTAAATAAGAGATATACATACACACATATATGCATTTCACAGGCATAAAGGTCACAAGAGAGATGTACCAAATTGTTAACAGCTGTTACTCTAAGAAACAAGGGTAGGAGAGGTGGGCGGGTTTCATCTTCTGCTTTTGCTACCGCTCTTCTACACAGCTTGACTTCTTGTTTTCAGTATTTCAGAAAGTAGATATGAAATTTAAATTTTTTTTTTTTTTAAATCCAAGGGTCACCTGGGTAGCTCAGTCGCTTAAGCATCTGCCTTCGGCTCAGGTCACAGTCTCCCGGTTCGTGGGGTCGAGCCCCGCGTCGGGCTCTGTGCTGACAGCCTAGCCTGGAGCCTGTTTTGGGTTCTGTGTCTCCCTCTCACCCCGCCCCTCCCCCGCTGATGCTACGTCTCTCTGTCTCTCAAAAATAAATAATAAACATTTAAATAAATAAATAAATAAACCCAGAGTATTAAGAAGGGTGCATCCAAAAGATGGAATGTCGCCCACATCACTAAAAATCAGGCCGTGGAAGGTTTAACTACAGAGATACGCCACATGAGAAATGCAGGTCTCCACACAGTAAGTATAGGATGCTCACCGTTTTTTATAATATAGGCAATATATGTTGACAGAAAGACCAGAAAATAGATATCAAAATGTTAAAATGGTTATCTCCGAGTAGTGGGGCTATGATCGTCCTTTTTCCCCTTTTTCCAAATATGAAATTCACACTATTATGAATCAGAAATAAAGAAGTGTTTTAGTATATAGTATCATGCACTAGAGAATGATACATGAATACTTACAGAACCAAATAATTGGGATGAGCTGCAGTATTTCACAGTGTAAACCAGGAACCCCGGATTAAAACAACACAATTATGTAAGGGATTTACGAAGCAGTAAAATCACCTTGCTGTAATAGGAAATGGCCTCCTTATATTTGTCAATTATGTCCTCAGGACTCAGACAGTTCTTAGCACGTCCAATTTCAGCACTGGTGTCGGGATTTATGCCATTGGTTGTGAGGGCACCTGCAAACCAAAAGAAAGAAAAGAAATAATCTTTTGCTTTTTCTGTCTTGCTTCTTTGTTTGAAAGAGGGGCACAAACCAGATAAAACTTAAATATTCCCTACTGCAATTCAAATAATGATGCTGTTTTTTAAACCTTCCTAACTCATATACCCCCTTCCTGGCTCATATACCTCCTTCCTGACTCATATATCCCCTTCCCAGCTCATATACCCCCTTCCTGGCTCATATACCCCTTCCTGGCTCACATACCCCCTTCCTGACTCACATACTTCCTTCCCGGCCCACATACCCCCTTCCCGGTCACATACCCCCTTCCTGGCCCACATTACCCCCTTCCTGGCCCATATACCCCCTTCCTCGCTCATATACCCCTTTCCTGGCTCATATATTCCCTTCCTAGCTTATATATCCCTTTCCTAGCTCATATACCCCCTTCCTAGCTTATGTATCCCCTTCCTAGCCTGTATATCCCCTAGAAGTCTTACCATCGAAGCACCATATGAAATGTTAAGTGACTCAAAGTAAGTTTTCCTCCTTGTTGAAATTTTCTGTTAAAGAACACGAAGTGCATTATAGAAAAGTACCGTGTTCATAATAACCAGCTTAGGCATCTGGAAGACCACGCCAGTGGCGAGCACTATCTCACAGCTCTACACTCTGAGTGCCAGCAGGAGGCCACACTGTCTCCTCAAATGACCACCAACTACATGAAAGCATTTTCTGAACCGTCCAGCCCTGAAGAAACAACTCATAAATGCCAGGATCCTTTCTGTGGTCGTCATTGTCTATTTCTGGCTGCCTATCAATTAGCAGAACCACCTAATTCCCCGGCCATCCGACCAACGTGGGGGAGAGTTCTGGAGAAATCTCCATTTACAGAACATAACCAACTACACATGGAACTCGGACAGGGAAAAAAAAAAAAAAAAAAGGATGAAGCAGTTTTTGATTTCACAGAACACAAAAGCGACTCTCCCAAGCCTGGTAACAGGAACAGCTGGGCTCCTGCTAAGCCGCTAGTTTATCACCGGGACACACTCTTCAGGCCTTCACGCCTGCTGGGGTCTCAGGCACAGGGCTGCTGCCCATCCCGACAATCCATAGGACACAGGCGTGCCTCTCAATGCCTGCCCCACGCGTGCCAGCTTGTCTCCTACCCTCGCTTCTGACCTCGGCCCCATCTTCTCACCTGCTTGTTTGACATTCTGTTCTTCTCTAAGCTGTCTCAAATACTTTTGGGAACAAGACAGAAGAATAAGTGGATAGAAACACAGATGGACAGGTGACAAATGGACAGAAAGACTCCAAGAAAAGGGAAACAAAGAAAATTTCCTACACAAAACCCTCCTCTCGTTGGGGAAGACAGAACCACCACAGGGGACCAGGAAGAGGCAGGTGGCTTAGGATCTTGTTTCCTCTGGATTTTGTGAAAATCACAGCAAGGGATGAGAGGGTTGAACTATAAATAATAAAAGAAAAGGGCATGCTCGAAAAAACCTAAAATATACATTTTTTAAAGAACAGATTCCAATCACTGAGGCCCAATGACACAATTCTTGAGTGCTACAGAACTGAGAATTCCACCTCCCAGCCACAAGACACCCCTCTGGAGCGATGAGCACTTACACAGAGTGGCTGTACCATCATCACAGCCAAAGATAGGTTCTTTTGCACTGAGAAGGACTCAGAACCTGTGCTAACAAGGACTTTGCAGGTCCTCACTCACAACCCCCAGCCACTCTAGGAAGAAGGCACTCCTAGTGTATCTCATTTCCGCGGGTGATGAAACAAGTCCTGGAGAGGCCGAGTATCCTTACTAGTGTTCAAAATTACAGAGCCAGTGACTCCAGGGTAGGATCCGAACTTGGGCCTACATTTTCCACCACTATACGATTGTGCTTTGCATGTTTTCCTATATATAATACACTTATTTCTGGCTAAAATATTTAATAAGTAATAGGCAGTCTTGATTTATTTAATAGGTTCTAACAATTTATCTTTACATCCTTAAATTCTACCCTTCTCCCTTGAAGAAAGGGAGGGAAAGATAAGAGGGGCCAGAATGAAGCGGGTCCTTTGCTCTTCATATGGTACCTCCTCTCTTCCGAACAGTACATGATCAAGACGTCTCCAACCAGGAAGAAGGAGGAAATGCCCCTCCATCTTTTACAGAAATGGCACCACTGAAAATGAGGGTTCATTCAATGATGACCTTCAACGCCAATACGGGGCGGGGGGTACACGCCCACACCACAGCCCAGAACAGCACAATATGTCAGAAACTAACAAGGGCAGAGCTCACAAGACAGCTTAGTGGGTCACAGCAAATTAATTTTGTTCAATAAAAGAATAAGAAGCTCTAAAAATACTAGTATGCGATAGATGCAATCTTTCTGGACATCTACAAAGGGTCAACAGCCTGCACGTAACGTTAATGTGGACCAGTGGAACCAGGAGTCATCAAGGCTATAGCCTGGAGTCTACAAACGGGAAAAATCAACGAAACAGCCAGGCTGACAGCCAGGCTGGAGGGGAGAAAATGAGAGAACACAGTTAGGAAAACGTGGGCAGAGAAGTTGGGAAAACAACATAATCACACGGGTTCTCAGGTATCCATCCAACCATCATCCATTCATCCAAGAGACAGGGCGAGAGTTACGGAGTCCGCTTGCGTGCAAGACTGCGTACAAGGCCCAAAACCGGAAAGGCAACAGACACAAAGGAAAGCAAAGCAGAAATAAGAGGGCATAAAGCAGAGACAAAGGAGGCAGGGGACAGAAAGACAAAACCGTGAGAGAGAAGAGAAACACCGGTGTTCAGAAAAGGCAGGTGCCAACTGGCGCGGAGGAGATGCCGGCAGCGGTGCTGGGTCACACTTACAGCCGCTGTCCTGCTACGAAGCGAAAGCCCGGCAACGTGATACTCCGCCCCGTCGGCGGAGGGACAGCAAGGAAGACAGTGCCGCCAGTAGGTCTGGATGTTACCCTGGGCGAGCGCACAGTGAGCTCCCCCGGCACGTCAAAGATCAGCAGTACTGGGACCCCTGGATGGCCATTCGGAAAAAGATGAAAACA
This sequence comes from Panthera uncia, assembly GCF_023721935.1. Lineage (NCBI taxonomy): Eukaryota > Metazoa > Chordata > Mammalia > Carnivora > Felidae > Panthera > Panthera uncia. The sequence goes on along the minus strand of NC_064812.1, from coordinate 3,329,769 downwards.
GACCTCACACCAAACGCAAGAGTAAATGCCAAATGATCTGGGATCCAGATATAAAACAGAAAACCATAAAAGAAGTTCAACAGCATAGGTGAATTCCTCTAAAACCTGGACAGAGGGAAAGCTCTCTAAATATGATGCAAATCCAAGCGCAATTTTAAAACACTGATAAATTCGGTTATGTGACAATGCAGCAAGAATACCACAAATGAAGCCAAAACATAAATGATGGTCTGAGAGAAAATAGCTGCAATATACATCACAAAGGGCTAAGAGCTCTAATATACAAAGAGGTCATAAAATTGAGAGACAAAAAGCTAAAAGTCCAAAAGAAAAAAATGAGCCAAAGACACGAGCAGACAATTCATAAAAGAAAAACACAAAGATGGCCCTCACCATTTAAAAAGATGCTGGATATCACCTGTGGTAGGAGACACCGCTTCTCACTCTTAGCGAGCTGGCAAAAGCGTAAAAAGTCAACAAGGAGCTCGGCTGACAAACTCGTGGAGAAAACGCACCCTCCTGCGCGGCTCCTGTGAGTGCAAAGTGGTGCGACCCCAGTGGAGAGAAATTTGGTAAAATCTAGTAAGTGTGTCTATATTTTTTAACCTTTTGACCCAGGAACTCCATCTCTAGGAATTTATGGTGAAGACACAAGCCCAGTAACACAGCAGTACGTATGGATGAGGCCACTCACTGCAGCAGCACCTGTAATTACAAAATGCTGGAAACCAAATGTCCATGCAGAGGAGACGTGAACAGAATATGGCGCAGGTGCGTGCACGCGCACGCACGCGCACGCACATACACACACCGCGCGCGCGCGCGCGCATACACACACACACACACACACACACACACACACACACACACACACACA
>NC_064812.1:3294990-3328882 GCF_023721935.1 Panthera uncia | reverse complement strand
CACACACACACACACACACACACACACACACACACACACACACACACTCTGTGTGTGTCACACAGCTGCGGAAATGGATGAGGAAGATCTCCACAGCCTGATAGGAATCGATTTCCAAGATATGTTGATAAACAGAACAAAAAAAGCCAAATATAAAAGAATATATGTCATATGCACAAGAAATAGAAATAAGAACATCTATCTGGGTTGTTTGTTTTTTTTTAACAACAACAACAACACACACACACACACACACAAAACACAACCCCTACAAGAATGAAAAACTAGGAACAGATGAGATTAGTTACCTATGGGGTAGATGGGAATCAGGTGGGAGGGATAAGAAAGGCAGTGACCTTTCTCTGGATATAACTTTTTGTAACGTTTTGACTTTTAGAACCATGTTCATGTTTTATATAGTGGTAAAAAAAAAAATCAATCAGTAAAGATAGGGGAACCCTATATGGCATACAAACAGAAACAAATGAGCCTAACGGTATTTCAAAGTAATAACACAATTCCATTGACAGGGAGATTAAAGAACAAACCCAATCAACTTCTGATCAGAGTACCTTGTACATTTATCCTCAGTATGAAGACAAAGAGAGCACAAACAGTTCTTAAATTTTACTTAAAGGTTTGTTTTTGTAGTGATATTGGTTAGTAATTCTGACGTTCTATATACTGTAGGACTGAGAAAATGAGTGCACACTGAAAATAGTGGGAGCCAGATTTCCCACTGTTGGAGAAGGAAGATATGAATATAAAACAGGGAAAAACTAGAAAGGTTCCTTGGGGTTTGGGTTGGAATTAGAGATCACAGAGTATGAACTCTAGATGACACTATGAACTTCTCAAAGGGTGTAGAAGCAATAAGCCTATTTAGTGCCCAGGTTTTGGTTTCTAAATAGCATTCACCAACAAAAGGTACTAGAACACTGGAGAGGAGTGTCTGATTTCAAAGCTGGGTCAGGGAAAGTATAAAATGTCCATAAATATCTCCATCCAGAAAGTAAAGAAGTGCTCAAAAAATGACGGGGAACTTATAAAGGATACCAGGGCCAGCATGAAGAGCTTCCATTGATCAAATCTAGCCAATGGACCATATAATAAAGAATTAAAGCAATGGATTAGAACCCACTGAATAAAATAAAGATCCACAAGTCCACAGTAATGACAGATGGACAGACGGATGGAAAGATGGGAGGGAGGGGTGGTGGGAGGGGTGGATGAATCGACAAATGGGAGGGAGGAAGGAAGGAAGGAAAGAAGGAAGGGACAGAGAGAAGGACACAGGAGCTCTTACTTGCATTAGAATGCTAACAAGTGGATAAGTAATGATGAAGTTAGACCATCAACACTTGGCAACCATCAACAACTCAGGTAAAAATCTTTAGTAAATGCCAACTGCTATACAGAAGTTTGATGAGAAATAGGGTATTTACATAGTCTCAAAGTGTTTTTCCACAAAGCACTCATCAATCACAGAAAGGAAAATAGTTAACTTTACCCTGGAGAAACCTAGCCAATGCCACAAAGTTATCGCCAATAATGGGACAAACCCACCTCACGGGGCTCCCTGATACAATGCAATGAAGTCAAAACACCCCTTATTCTGGATCCTTCACCCTAGCAAAATGCATAACATCACAATCATGAGGCAACTTCAGGCAAACCCAAACTAAGGAACATTCTATAAAATAAATGGTCTATGCTCTTCAGAATATCAGTGTCACAAAGGACACAGAAAAGCTGAGAAACTGTACCAGGTTAAATGATACTAAATGACGGGAAAACAAAATGCAATGTGTGAGCCTGAGCTGGATCCTGACTCGAGAGACAGAACTGCTGAACTGCACCAGTTAGTACAACAGGTTAGTACAGAAAACTGAGTAGAGTATTCTCTCAGTTTTCAATTTTCCGATTTTAATCACCACACTATGTTTTTGTATGTACATGATCTTGTCCTTAGGCAACGCTCTACCTTACTCAGGGGAGGGGCAACAGGTCTGCAACTTACTCTTGAAGGGCCCTAAAAGTTGTATATTGGCACGCAGAGTTCCAATAATAAAACAAGTGCTAACAATGGTAAATCGGGACGAAGAGTGTGTCAGATTTCTTCGCACTGTTCTTGAAACTTGAAATTTTTGGAAGTTTTAAGTTATTGCAAAATCAGAAGTTAAAATAATTATAATTCTGGTAAATTCAATCACAAAGCAAGTCTATTAAAAACAGGATGTGGGGGCACCTGGTTGGCTCAGTCAGTAGAGCAGGGGACTCTTGCTCTCAGGGTCATGAGTTCAAGCCCCATGCTGGGCATAGAGGCCTGGCCACCCAGGCACCCCAAGATTACTTTCAAACAAATAAATACATACATACGGGGGCGCCTGGGTGGCTCAGTCAGTTAAGCATCCGACTTTGGCTCAGGTCATGATCTCAGGGCTCATGGGCTCAAGCCCCGCATTGGGCTCTGTGCTGATGCCGGGAGCCTGGAGCCTGCTTCAGAATCTGTGTCTCCCTCTCTCTTCCCCTCCCCCACTCGCGCTCTGTCTCACTCTCTCTCTCTCAAAAATAAATAATAAACAGTAGAAAGAAACTTTAGGGGTGCCTGGGTCGCTCACTCGGTTGAGTGTCCGACTTCGGCTCAGGTCATAATCTCACAGTCTGTGAGTTCGAGCCCCGTGTCAGGCTCTGTGCTGACACCTCAGAGCCTGGAGCCTGCTTTGGATTCTGTGTCTCCAGGGGCACCTGGGTGGCTCAGTCGGTTAAGCGGCCGACTTCGGCTCAGGTCATGATCTTGCAGTCCGTGAGTTCAAGCCCCGTGTCGGGCTCTGTGCTGACAGCTCAGAGCCTGGAGCCCGTTTCAGATTCTGTGTCTCCCTCTCTCTGACCCTCCCCCGTTCATGCTCTGTCTCTCTCTGTCTCAAAAATAAATAAACGTTAAAAAAAAATTTTTTTTTAAAAAAGCGGATTCTGTGTCTCCCTCTCTCTCTGTCCCTCCCCTGCTCATGCTCTGTCTCTGTCAAAAATAAATAGACATTTAAAAAAAAAATTGTTTTAGGGGCGCCTGGGTGGTTCACTCGGTTAAGCATCCGACTTCAGCTCAGGTCACGATCTCACGGTCTGTGAGTTCGAGCCCCGTGTCGGGCTCTGGGCTGATGGCTCAGAGCCTGGAGCCTGCTTCCGATTCTGTGTCTCCCTCTCTCTCTGCCCCTCCCCTGTTCATGCTCTGTCTCTCTCTGTCTCAAAAAAAAATTAAAAAAAAATTTTTTTTAACTTTAAATAAATACATACCCACACACACATACATACATGCACACACACATATACGTAGCTACGTAAATAAAACCTAAAAACATCTTAATTTAAAATAACAAAAAAACAGGATGTGTTTTTGTAAACACAAGAGCACTACAACATACACACTTAGGAATATAAATGAAGTTGGAGAAGACACATCACAGACCAAGATCATAGGCCACAAGCAGAACAGCGACTCTTCCACTCATAACATCCACCGCGTTCCTCCAACAAGCAGCCGCCTGGCTGGGCGCTGGGAAGGGATGCACTGCAATGAAAACATCACCGCAGGGGCCCATGATAAAAGCGACACTGTGACGACTGCCAGACCCTTCATAATGAACCAAGTCTAGCATGAGGATCTAATTTCTTTTCCCTGAAAAAGTAGAAATCCCAGAATAAGAACGGTGATATATCAAGAGAGTTAGCAACTGACTCAGGAAGAAATACTGAAGGAGTTGTGATTCTTAAGCAAGCGGAAGGAAGTTGGAGGAAGCGTGGTAAAAATCCCAGAGCAGAGATAAGATAAGACCAGAAAAAGTCAATAGCAAGTAGAACCAGCAGACCTACGGAGCGCCCCACCCGATGGGAGCACGGGAGGGGAATACACATTCTTCTCAAGCATACACAGAACATTCTCCAGGAGAGGCAACATGCTAGATCATAAAACATATCTCAACAAATTGAAATGAACTGAAATCACACAAAGTATGATCTCGGACTACAACAGACTTATATCAGAGATCAAAAATGGAAGGAAATTTAGGGAATTCACAAATATTTGCAAATTAAATGGCACACACCTAAATAACCAATGTGTCAAAGAAGAAATCACAAGGGAGATTAGATAATACTTTGAGCTGAATGAAAAGAAGAGCACAATATACCAAAGGCGGGATGCAGCAAAAGCAGTGCTTAGAGGGAAATGTATAGCTATAAATACCTACTCAAAAAAAAAAAAAAGAAAGAAAGAAAGAAGACCTCAAGTCAACAACCTAAGAAACTAGAATAACAACAAACTAAAATCAAGGCAAAAGAAGAAAATAATAAAGATTTTTGTCTTTATAAAATAGAAATAATTGAAATAGATCATTTAATTGAAATAGATCATTTTAAAAATAGAGAAAAATCTACAAAACTAAAAGTTGGTTCCTTAAAAAAGAACAATAAAATTGACAAAATGCCCCCCAAAAAAGAACAGAAGAGTCAAATTACTAAAATCAGGGATGAAAGGGGATGTCTGGCTGGCTCAGTCAGCAGAGCATGGGATTCTTTATCTCAGGGTTGTAAGTTCAAGCCCCACGTTGGATGTAACGATTACTTACGTAAAGTAAGTAGGTGAACAAATAAATAAATAACAAAATTTTTAAAAATTACAAATTAAAATAAAATCAGGGCTAAAAGAATGGACACTACTACCAACATTAAAAAATAAAAAGGAGGGGCGCCTGGGTGGATCAGTCGGTTGAACGCCAACCTCAGCTCAGGTCATGATCTCACAGTTTGTGAGTTTGAGCCCGCGTCGGGCTCTGTGCTGAAGGCTCAGAGCCTGGAGCCTGCTTTGCATTCTGTGTCTCTCTCTCTCTGCCCCTCCCCCGCTCATGCTCTGTCTCTCTCCCTCCCTCCCTCCCTCTCTCCCTCTGAAAAATAAACATTAAAAAATAAATTTAAAAAGAAAAATAAATAAAAGAAAGTTTAAAAATTAATTAATTAAATAATTAATTAATTTTAAAAAAGGATTATTATGGGGCACCTGGGTGGCTCAGTCAGTTAAGCATCAGACTCCTGGCTTCAGTTCAGGTCATAATCTCATGGTTCAAGAGTTCAAATCCCATATCAGGCTTCATGCTAATGGTGTAGAGTCTGCTTAAGATTCTCTCTCTCTCTCTCTCTCTCTCTCTCTCTCTCTCTTTCTCTCTGTCTGCCCCCTCCTGCTCACTCTCTCTCTCTCAAAATAAATAAACAAACCTAAAATTTTTTAAATAAATAAAAAATAAAAAGGATTATAAGGGGATATTATGAATCACTGCATGCCAATAAATTATATACCCTAGATGAAATGAGAAAACTCCTAGAAAGGTGCAAGATAACCAAAACAAACTGAAGAACAAACAGAAAAACTAAATAGACCCATAACAAATAAAGAGATTAAACCAGCAAAGTTTCTCAAAGAAAAAAAAAAAAAAAAAAGCCCAGATACCAATGGCTTCACTAGTGAATTCCACCAAATGTTTAAAGAACTAATACTAATTCTTCACAAAAAATATAACAGGAAAGAACATGAGCCATTCTATGGGCCTGACACCAAAATCAGAAAGACGTCAAAACTACAGGCCAATATCTCACGAATACAGATGCAAAACTCATCAAGAAAATAATAGCAAACTGAATCCAGCAACATTTAAGATGATTCTACAATAAGACCATGTGGTATTTATCTCAAGACTTGTTTAACACACAAAAATCAATTAATATAATACACCCTATCAGCAGAATAAAGGACAAAACCATGATCACCTCAAAAGATGCAGAAAAAGCATTTGACAAAATTCAACATTCTTTCGTGATAAAAACACTCAACAAACTGGGAATAGAAGGGAATAAATAAAGAACATCTGTGAAAAACCTATAGCTAATATTATACTTAATGTACAAAACTAAACGCTTCCACTGTAAGATCAGGAATAAGCTAAGGATGTCCTCTCTCACCACTTTTACTCAACAAGGTACTAGAAGTTACAGCCATGACAATTAGACTAGAAAATTAAATAAAAGGCATCCAAATTGAAAAGGAAAAAATCCTATTTTCAGGTGACATGATCTTGCATATAGAACATCCTTAAAAATCCACTAAAAAAAACTATTACATCTAATAAATGAATTCAGCAAGGCTGCAGAATTTAAGAGCAATACATAAAAGTTAATTGTTATTTCCACACATTCTACACACTTGCAATAAACAATCTGAAAATGCAATTTAGAAAACCTTTCCACTCACAATCATTTCAAAAAGAATAAAATATTTAGGAATAAATTTAACCCAAAAAAAAGCATTAAATGATACTCTGGAAACTCAAAATACTGTTGACAAGAATTAAAGAAGACCTAAATAAATGGAAAGACAACCCTTGTTCACAGATCACAAGACAATATTCTTTTTCTTAACTATTTTTTTATTGTTTATTCATTTTTGAGAGAAAGAGCATGCCTGGGCGAGGGGCAGAGAGAAAGGGGGACAGGGGATCTAAAGCAAGCCCCATGCAGGCCTCAAACTCACAAACCGCAAGATCATGACCTGAGCCAAAGTCAGACACTCAACAAACTGAGCCACCCAGGCACCCCAAGACTTAATATTCTTAAGACGACAATAGTCCCCAAATTGATCCAGAAATTCAATGTAATTTCTACCAATATGCCAGCTGGATTCTTTGCAGAAATTAACTATCTGAATCCTAAAATTCATAGGGAAATTCAAGAGACCCATAACAGCCAAGACAAATTTGGAAAATACAAGGGGCGCTTGGCGTGGCTTAGTTGGTTGAGCATCCAACTGTTGATTTCGGCTCAGGTCATGATCCCAGGGTCATGGGATCAAGCCCCATGTCAGGCTCCACACTGAGTGTGGAGCCTGCTTGGGGTTGTCTCGCTCCCTCTGCTCCTCTCCTGCATTCTCTCTCCCTCTTTCTAAAATAAAAATTTTTTTTAAATGTTTTTTTAAATCCCAGCTGGATTCATTGTAGAAATTGACTAGCTGAATCCTAAAATTCATGGGGAAATTCAAGGGACCCATAACAGCCAAGACAAATTTGAAAAATATGAACAAAGTTGGAGGACTTACATTGCCCAGTTTCAAAACCAATTACTACTTATCCCTAGGCGGGAAAGTTACCACTAATTTTTAAATTTATTTTGTTTATCTTTATTTTCTAAATTCTCTACAATGAACATGACTTTTACAACAAGGAAATATAAGGTACTTTTAAAAGCATGCACACCTAAAATTGTATTAATTAATTATAAAGAAGTAGGGGCACCTGAGTGGTTAAAGATCCCACTTCGTCTCAGGCCATGATCTCGTGGTTCATGAGTTCAAGCCGGGCACCAGGCTTTCTGCTGTCAGCACAGAGCCCACTTTGGATCCTCTGTCACCCTCTCTCTCTGCCCCTCTACCACGCAGGTACACGTATGCTCTCTCTCTCTCTCTCTCTCTCTCTCTCTCAAAATAAACTTGAAAAAAATTATAAAGAAGTAAACAAATAGTGAAAAAACAACAAATGAGTACATTTAAGTTGTTTATAAATGGAAAATGTAAAAGCGCAAACACATGCAGTTTCTACGTAAATCTATAAAACATTGAAATAAACCCATTTTCAAAAATTATAATTGAATAATAAAAATTCAAGAAATGAAGGAAAATCATATTTGACACACCAACTTCAAGTACATGGAGAGGAAAGGCCTAGAAATCACAATTCCTGTAACTCTGACACTAACTCAGTATAATGAGAGGAAAATCTTTATCCAGGAGACGGCAGAATTCTGAGCATAAGACAGGTTAAACCCAGTACAAACTGCACTAGACAAAGTGATGATTTTTTAAAATAGAATTCTAAAGTTAGAACATTGTTGAAAAGCTACAAAAATGCTCTGAAAAGCAGATTGAAATAGAGGGGAAGTCTATCTTCACACCACATACAAATGCAAGCTTATATTTGTTTACTCACAGCACTAATTAGTTTAACCAAGGCAGAATATTTTAATTAAAGCAAATAATCAATATTACACTTCCCTTGTCAAGTCTAGTTCATGAAATTTACTCTGCTATGTAACCATAAAATGTCTTAGATAGATCTAAAATTAGTGAAAACAGCTTTGTATGGTTCGTGGAATTCTTCTCAAAGTTCCAGGCTTTTCAAATAGATCTGAGAAGTATTTCTATGTCATCTTTTCCCTTGTGAAACAAACCACAGATACCGCTGTCAAAATTCTGGTACTACGGGGGTGCCTGGGTGGCTCAGTCGGTTGAGCGTCCGGCTTCGGCTCAGGTCACGATCTCGCGGTTTGTGGGTTCGAGCCCCGCGTCGGGCTCTGTGCTGACAGCTCGGAGCCTGAAGCCTGCTTTGCATTCTGTGTCTCCCCCTCTCTCAGCCCCTCCCAGGCTCATGCTCTGCCTCTCTCTGTCTCTCAATAATAAATAAACGTTTAAAAAAAAATTTTTTTTTAAATTCTGTTACTATGGACGGTGATCATGGTCACAGTGTTCTAACTAATCTGCTGGACAAAAGGCACTGTCTAAACACTATAAGCAAACAAAATGAATATAAGGAAGAGAGTGACCCTATTCTGGGAGACTTATAATCTATTTCGACACCGGGGGTTTGTTTCATTGGTTAGCAAAATGAAATCAACCCAATGTTTTCTCTGAATGCTCTGTAGTCATGACTCTACTTTTAGTGTCATGACTAGAAAAGCCTGAAGCACAACTTTCTTAGTTCAATTAGCAACAATCATCACTGGAAGCTGAGTAATGCAGAAATTCATTCATAGCAATGCTTCCACCTGCACTAAACCTAAATAAACCTACACTGAACTCTGCAAGGTGAATGAAGAGATGAGGTCCCAATGAGAAAAAAAACAGTAAGAAATCAAACAGGCAAAGAGTTTTTAATAAATGATTTAATTAATGAAAGGAACAGAGTATGGTGGTTGAGAGGCCAGATACTGGAGACAAACTCATGGGTTTGAACTGCCACATCACCACTTACTAGCTGTGACCTTGAGCAGGTCAACGCACTTTTCTGCATCTCGATTTCCTCATCTATAAGCGAGGCATCACAACAGTAACTATCTCCTAAAATCTTTGTAAGGATTAGGCTGCTTTATATGTAAAGTTTATATACAGCACCTTATATCTTAGATATGACCGAAAAGCACAAGCAACAGAGAAAACACAGACACACTGGACTTCATCAAAATTTATAATGTCTCTGCTTCAAAGGGCACCATCAAGAAAGTGAAAAAAACAACACACAGAAGAGCAGGAAAAAAATTTAAATCATGTATCTGATAAGGAAGCTGTATTCAGAATATAAAAAGATCTGTTACAACTCAATAAGAGAAAGACAAATAACTCAAGTAAAAAACGTTTGATAAAGGATCTGGACAGATATTTTTCCAAAGAAAACATACAAATGGCCAAGAAGCACAATGAAAAGATGCTGAGCATAGTTAGCTATACGGGAAATGCAAATCTCCAGGACAATGAGATACCACTTCATGCTCACTGATGACAATAATCAGGATAGTAACAGGCACTGGTGAGGACGTAGTGAAATCGGAACTCTCCTATGCTGCCGATGAGAATACAAAATGGTACAACCACTTTGGAAAACAATCTCGCAGTTCTTCGAAAAGTTAAATACTGAGTTACCACATGATCCAGCAATTCCATTTCCTAGGTTTACAGATAAGAGAACTGAAAACATTCACCCACAAAAACTTGTACGTGAACGTCCACAGCACCATTACTGATGACAGGCAAAAAGGAGAAACAACCCAAATGTCCATCAACTGATGAATGGGTCAACAAAAAGTGGTATATTCACACAGAATAATATTATTAGCAATGAAAAAAGTACTGATTCACGCTACAACATGGATGAACCTTGAAGACATTATGTTAAGTGAAAGCAGTCAGTCACAAAAGACCACATGTTGTCTGATTCCATTTTCCTAAAATGTCCAGAAGAGACAAATACATAGAGGCAGGTGAGTGAGCGTCTGGGATTGGGGGTGTGGAGGACGAGGCAGTGAAGAGTGACTTCTAAGGAGTGCAGGACTTCTAGCTAGGGCAGTAAAATGTCCTAAGATTGATGTGGTGATGTGTGCACAGCTCTGGGAATACAGTAAAAACCACGGAATTGTATATTTTAAAAGGGTAAATTGTATTAAAGCTGTTTAAGAAAAAAAAAAAAAACAGCACCTTAGAACAGTGCCTTCACTGTAAGCACAAATTTCTTATTTATTTTTAAGTTTATTTATTTTGAGAGAGAGAGAGACAGAGACAGTGCCAGTGGGGAATGGGCAGAGAAAGGGGGAGGGAGGGAGAGTGAGACAGAGAGAGAGAGAGAGAGAGAGAGAGAGAGAGAGAGAGAGAGAGAATCCCAAGCAGGCTCCAACATGTCAGCGCAGAGCCCAGCGTGGGGCTCGAACTCACGAGCCATGAGATTATGACCAACTGAGCCACTCGGGCGCCTCTTGCTTATTTTTATTATAGGCAGAGAAAATCCCTTCAATGTGAAAACAGGAAAGCAAATTTGAATTAGCTGAAATTGGCTAACAGTTGAAACAGGTGCTGAATGGACATGAAATGTTCAAAAGTTAAAAAAAAAAAAAAAAAAACAACAGTTTGACACCAGGAAGTATTCTGTTTCAAATGCAGATCAAGGGCTCAAAAGCCTAGCTGCTAGAAATGACTAAAGGAGAAACTTGGTTCTTTTTCTTCTTTTTTTTTTATTTTTTTTTTTAGTCCAAGTTAGTTAACATACAGTGTAATAATGATTTCAAGAACAGAATTTAGCGATTCATCACTTACATTTGACGCCCAGTGCTCATCCCAACAAGTGCCCTCCTTAATGCCCATCATGCACTCAGCCCATCTCCACACCTCCCCTCCAGCAAGCCTCAGTTTGTTCCCTGCATTTAAAAGTCTCTTATAGTTTGTCCCCCTCTCTGTTATCTTATTTTTGCTTCCCTCCCCCATGTTGATGTTTTGTTTCATAAATTCCACATTTCAGTGAAATCATATGATATTTGTCTTTCTCTGACTTATTTTGCTTAGCATAATACACTTTAGTTCCATCCACACTGTTGCAAATGGCAAGATTTCATTCTTTTTGATGGCCGAGCAGTACTCTGTGGTATATATACCACATCTGCTTTATCCAGTCGTCAGTCGATGGACATTTGGGCTCTTTCCATACTTTGGCTATTGTCAACAGTGCTGCTATAAACACTGGGGTGCATATGCCCCTTCGAATCGGCATTTTTGTATCCTGTGGATAAATACCTAGTAGTGCAATTGCTGGGTCATAGGGTAGTTCTATTCTTAGTTTATTGAGGAACCTCCATACTGTTTTCCAGAGTGGCTGCACCAGCTTGCATTCCCACCAACAATGCAAAAGAGATCCCCTTTCTCCACATCCTCGCCACCATCTGGTGTTGCCTGAGTTGTTAATGTTAGCCATTCTGACAGGTGGAAGGTGGTATCTCATTGTGGTTTTTGATTTGTATTTCCCTGATGATGAGTGATGTTAAGCATTTTTTCATGTGTCGGTTGGCCATCTGGATGTCTTCTTTGGAGAAGTGTCTATTCATGTCTTTTGCCCATTTCTTCACTGGATTATTTGTTTTTTGGGTGTTGAGTTCGATAAGTTCTTTATAGATTTTGGATACTAACCCTTTATCTGATATGTCATTTGCAAATATCTTCTCCCATTCTGTCGGTTGCCTTTTAGTTTTGCTGATTGTTTCCTTTGCTGTGCAGAAGCTTTTTATTTTGGTGAGGTCCCAATAGTTCATTTTTGCTTTTGTTTCCCTTGACTGTGGAGGCGTGTTGACTAAGAAGTTGCTGCGGCTAAGGTCAAAGAGGTTGCTGCCTGTTTTCTCTTCTAGAATTTTGATGGCTTCCTGTCTCACATTTAGGTCTTTCATCCATTTTGAGTTTATTTTTGTGTCTGGTGTAAGAAAGTGCTCCAGGTTCATTCTTCTGCATGTCACTGTCCAGTTTTCCCAGCACCACTTGAGGAGAAGCTTGGTTCTTAAAACAAATACCAGACCAAGCACCCAAACGCTGTCAAACTCTTCCTTCTGGCCCTCAAGACAGTTGTAGGAAAAGCAGGTATAAAAAAAAAAAATCTGAAAGTTTGCTTTGAATGGTATATCCAATTCAATTTCAAAAATAAAATGGAAGTGATCCAATTTTGTCACGACTTCATGTGGAAGGCTTTTCTAGGGAGCTGAACAATTCTGTGACCCCAGAGAGAACATCCGCTGTTCAGATTTAGAAACAAAGAAGAATCATACTACATTGCTCCAAGGAGTGATGAAGTGATTCCCTACCAACACATTTGTCAGGGTTTAAGTAGCAGGAAAGAAATTGTTGCAGAGGAAAAATTTTCCTCTACCCTTCAAAGGTTCCTCTGGATGGTCTAAGAGTTAAATTGACACGAGACAAAAATTTTTTAAAGGTTTATTTATTTTTGAGCGAGAGAGCATGAGCAAGGGAGGGACAGAGAGAGGGCGGGGGGACAGAGAATCCAAAGCAGGCTCCATACTGACAGCAGCAAGCCTGATGTGGGGCTCGAATTCACAAACCATGAGATTATGACCTGAGCTGAAGTTGGACACTCAACTGACTGAGCCACCCAGATTCCCCTGATATGACACAAATTAACAGAAAACGAAATTTAATTTCGTGCATTCAAGAACCCCATGTTCATGAGCTACAGAGACAGAAAGGTAAAATGATGAACCTACGCCATCCTGAGCTAAGGAATGGGAAAGGCGTGGGCTTTAAAGGGAAGGAGCACAATTTACAGGGCAATAAGAAGAAAAGCACATGTTTGGTAATTAGATATATGCCCTGCCATACAGATGGGTCATTTTTCTTTCCTTTTTTTTTTCTAATTTAATTTTTAGTTAGTTAACATACAGTGCAATATTGGCCTCTGGAGTAGAATTCAGTGATTCATCACTTACATGCAATACCCAGTGCCCATCACCACAAGGGCCCTCCTTGATCCCCATCACCCATCTAGCCCATCGCCCACCCTCCTGCCTCCATCAACCTTGGGTTTGTTCTCTATCATTGAGAGTCTCTTGTGGTTTGTTTCCTTCTCTTCTCCTCTCCCCGTTTCCCATATGTTCATCTGTTTTGTTTCTTCAGTTCCACATATGGTGGATCTTGAGGAACTTAACAGAAGACCATAAGGGAGGGGAAGGGGGAAAAAAGAAAGTTACAGAGAGGGAGGGAGGCGGAGGCAAACCATAAGAGACTCTTAAGGTGAGAACAAACTGAGGGTTGATTGGGGGGGGGGGGAGGCGGAGAGAGGAAAGTGGGTGATGGGCATGGAGGAGGGCATTTGTTGGGATGAGCACTGGGTGTTGTATGGAAACCAATTTGACAATAAATTATATTTTTAAAAAAATAAAAAATAAAAAAATAAATTCCACATATGACTGAAATAATATGGTGTTTTTCTCTGATGGACTTATTTTGCCTAGCGTAATACACTCTAGCTCCATCCATGTCATTGCAAATGGCAAGATTTCATACATTTTGATGGCTGAGTAATATTCTACTGTAAATATAGATCTCTTCTTTACCGATTCATCAGTCAATGGACATTTGGGCTCTCTCTGTAGTTTGGCTATGGTTGATAGTGCTGCTACAAACACTGGGATGCAGGTACCCCTTCGAATCTGTATTTTTGTATCCTTTGGGTAAACACCTAATAGTGCAATTGCTGGGTCATAGGGTAATTCTATTTTTAGTTTTTTGAGGAACCTCCACACTGTTCTCCAGTGTGGCTACACCAGTTTGCATTCCATACGGGTTATGTACATAAAATTTATCATTGGTAATAACTCTTATTCTGGAAAAGATACCAAACTGAGATTCTTCTAGGTAGGTAAGAGAGGAACTAAAGTTTCTCTTGATCCCACAGAGTTCCAACTGCCTTCAACTCCAAATAGTCCACATGCCAAGCAGGCACAGTTTGGGGAGACTTGCTCTGAACCCCCTCAAGACTAAGGCCTGAAAGATCAGACCTTAGTGAGGAAGTTGGCCCTGGCACCAAAGGCCCCGTGAGCAGAGGCCAGGAGCAGAATGGCAGGAGCTGGGAGGTAGGGGGAGAGCAGCACCTCAATGTTCTACTTGCCCTCCCCTAGGAACAAAGATCAAGTTGGGACTGCTACAGAAGATGCCCTGGGACACCCCATGCTGGTTTCTGCGTCCTTCCCTGCCAGCTTCAACCTCGACCACAGGATTCCCACATGTCCCCATATGACAAAACCCGTAGACCCCCCCCCTTCTACCTCCATTACTCTAAACTCGATTTCATTTCCATTCAACCTCATTTTGAAAAGTTTCAGGAATAAAAAAGATGTATTCTTTTCTCTCAACAAAGGACTGGTTTTCTGACAGCTCAAAGCTACTTCTACTTGGTGTAAGTATCTACTTCTCCTGCCAGTAGTGGTTGACACACTAAAATTCAGTACTTCCATCAGGCAGAACTAGCCAGATTGGGCTCAGCAACTTCTACTGATCAAACATCAGTATACCCGACAGCAATGTCATTGTTCAGCTTCTCAGTGGGGGGCTGGGGGGGCCATTCAGTCCCTCAGCCACCCCCAAATTATTTCCTCATCGCAACCCAGGTCTCCAGAAAACAAATCAAGTCCTTTGTTTTCCTTTCTCTACACCTTCCACAAACGCTGTCAGGAAATTAGCACAATCGTATGTCAATTATATCTCAATAACCTAAGGGGAAGAAGGAAGAAAGGAAGAAAGGACAGAAGGAAAGAAGGACAGACAGAAGGACAGAAGGACAGAAGGAAATGAAAGAAAGAAAGAAAGAAAGAAAGAAAGAAAGAAAGAAAGAAAGAGAGAAAGAAAGAAAGAAAGAAAGAGAGAGAGAGAAAGAAAGAAAAGAGAAAGAAAGAAAAGAGAAAGAAAGGAAGAAAGAAACTATCATGGAACATCTTCTAGAGGAAGGATTCAACACAGATGTGAAAACAGAAATCTGCAAATCTGAAGCAATTTCATTTCAGAACGGAGACACATTGTGAGATTGAAATAAATGCACTGGTCACAAAACATTTATTAGCATGACTGTCCGATTTCTACTCCTCAAAGGAAGAAATTTTTTGATTTTTTATTTATCTTTTGTCATTGATTCTAATTAACCCAGAAAATAATAGAGCTCATTATGAAATAATTGGGCACTACAATAAAAGAGATTTAGCTGCATTAATTACAGAAGTTAAGAAAGAAAAACCCACCTCTGTAAAACACAAAATTTCTTTCTCTGTTAAGAACACATATACAGAATGCAGTAAAGAATTTAAATTCATGTTGAGAGAGCATAAACCACAAAATCAAAGTAAAGTCATTACTATGAATAAATTCACAATTAACTGGATAAGCATGCTCGATGCATTCAAAGAATTTTAAATCATTGCAAATCATTCACGTAACCATGCGAGACAAAGAATATACCTCTTCAACAGACAACATAAATCAGCAGGGTGCCCCGTCAAACAAAGACCACACAATAATCAAGTAGTTAACAGTTCTGATTTAAAGTTACTTAAATCAGAATGTTCCAAAGATCATAATCCAGAAATTTTAACCATTCACTCACACCACCATGAAACAAGCACTTAAAGAACCAAAAGAAACTAAGCACATAGATCATGTACCTGGATCAATGAGAACTTCTTGTGCCCCTGGAAGAAAGAACAGAGTATGGTCTTTTATTTGGAAAACAAAACTATTTTTAAAGACAACTACTAATCACATTTCATGCTTCACATTGCCTTGAAAACTCTGAGGCACGTCTCTCTCATCAGAAGAGCAATTCTGAATAACAGTATGTCACACAAGTTTGGTGCCTTTTTACTTTGGAAGGAAAAAAAAAAAAAAGCTGCCATCACCCACACCCTGCACAAACTGTAAAGTGCCTCTTGCCTCCTGCCCTCCCACCTTCCAAGTGCATACTCCCCTACTCGCCTTAACCAAGGAGAATTTCTTATTCCCACAAATAAGCCAAACGACAAAGGAACAGTAATTTTTTTGTGTGCAAATATACACCCACAGCTTGGAATGGAGGGGAAAGTTATTGGAAGGTTATATGGAACTTAGCTCTACCCTCCTGAAATCTCACACTCGTTCACTGAATCACTGCACACCTCACCAGCTACGGATTTCCAACTTCTAGAAGGTGCAATACCAAACAGTTAACTCCACTATTATCAAGAAGCTTTTGAAAGCCTTGATCATCTGCTAAACTACCCAGATACTAATGAGATCCAACTAGCCTTCTCTGGAGGACAGAATTCCCTGTCACCTGAAGAAACACTGATCTAAGAGTTGTGCTTATCATTAGCTATGATCATTTGCAAATATGTTGACAAGTTCCAAAAGGTGTGTCCCAGTAAAAGCTAGTCATATTCATTCAATTGATAATACAGAGACTACGTCCCACAATCCTATTTAAGAGCTAGTTTGTGTACTGCAATCTCTACTGTTAAATGAAGACAAAAACAATCACTGCGATTTGAAAGCCATGACTGTAATAAAATTTGAAAAATAAAAACAAACATAAAAAAAAAACAGGTGCTTCTACTGAATACCAGCTATACACCAAGCACGTGCTTGACAACATTGTGTGTGGCCGTGTGATTCTCACAGCATCCCCACAGAGTGGACAGCGACGATTAGCCCCACACGGCTGATGACGAAACCGTAGCTCCGAGGAGCCAGGGACGCCCCACCGCCCCACCCCCCAAGACACGTGCCCTGTGAAGAACACACAGACCTCCCCTACGGGGACACTTTGGGGAACTGGGGGCTTCCAGATGACCCTACGAACTTCTCCTTCATTGGAAAACCTGCTCGAGTATATTACATTGTGCCATGTCTGTTAAATAGGGAATGAGACTGAAACTTTTTCCTGCCTCAGCTCAGTCATTATCACAACCATCAATTACTTGACCTCTCGGCACACGTAGTGACGAACCGGGCCCCATACTAAGTGCACTGCGACTGCAGGGCTTTTAAAGTTACCTTCGTCCGTGTGTAAGAGTCTTTGTCTCACGTCTCACACAGGCCGAGGACTATCACTTCTCACTGGCCTGGAGGGACCGCCTAAAACAACCCTCGTCTGCCTTTTAAATTCCCTTCATCTCATCCCGTGTGAGTCTGTAAGCCACATGGCCCAGATAGTTTCTTCAAACAGCAAAGAAAAAGCTCAGCCACAAAAAAAGTAGACAGTCCTTTCCCAAATGGACTTTAACATCTAATTGGACTTCCTGGGAGCCTTTCCTTTTATTAGCTCACCTCCAGCCACTTACCAGTGTTCTCACTGGGAGGAGCAGCCCAAGTACTTTGCTGTCTGTTACCTGGCCTGTTCGGAAGGGTGGGGGACACGGGAATAGTGGGTGCTGTCTGAGGATATCGCACAGTGAGAGAAAGGGTGTCCTGCAGCCCGGTCTCCACGGCTACAAGTACCCTGACGGGCTCTGAAATTTGATTATCAGCATCATGAGGCTCCAATGGACTGATTTCACATTAACCGAACTCCTAAGAGACTAACGTAAGAAGAGCGGAGGTTGAACTTGTTAGTGTAACAGAAGACAAAAAGTTACCGATCAGACCAAATATCACAGTGCAAATATCACAGGGGAAGAGCACACTGCCCCTCAACGGCCCGATCACGGGCAGAAGCAGAGCAGGACGGGTTTTCGTAGATTCACTGGGACCAAATATCTGTTAGGGGGACGGACTTGCCGCCTGGACGAACAATCGAGGCTGGCCACGGTGACTCCCACGGACACCACGGTCAACACTTGCGTAACTCTCCCTCTGCCAGGCTTTCTAGGCTGGCAGAGCCCTGACTGACGGACAGACACACATGCAGACCTGCAGACGGGCTGACGTCCCAGAAACACCTGAAACCAGTCTCCGGGAGCCCAGCCACACTGCCAGGTCCCTGCTCTGACGCCAGCTCCGTGAGCTTGGTCGGGTTGCCTACCCTCTCTGTGCCTCAGTGTCCACATCCGTAAAATGGGGGCAATCATCAAGCCTACCCTGCCGGGCTGCTGTGAGGATTCAGGGATTACATCAGGCACGCTCTGAGAAACACGGATAGCACATGTGAAGCGCTCAACGAACGGTAACTACTAAGGTGACTTCACAAATCTCCCTTCTAATCATCTTCCATAGTTCCTCGTTGTCCCACTTACAAGCTCTTGGGGAGTACCCTTCTGCTCTACCCCGTGACCTGTGGAAAGTGGGAGGAAGGGGCCATTCCTCCCACTGCTCCGGTCCCCGCGAGGAGGGCTCTCACCGTAACGCTTCTGACCGTGTGGCCCGGCTCGTCCTCCTCACACGCGTGGCGTGGCTTCGGGAAAGTTTGGGGGGCGAGCAGAGCATGTGAACCCCTCTTCTTCCCTGGGGTGCCCGGCTTACCCCGTGTCCTGAAGACTTGGGCAGGTCCCCTCAGGCCCAGAGCCCCCTGGGCCGGTCTGACCAGTTCCAGATACAGGAGGAACATTTTCCTGCACCCCTAAATTTCGTGGAGAATGCGGCTTTATCAGTAATAAAGGTGACATCTGTCTCCTCCTGCCCACTCCCACCTCATCTCCCAGCTGGCTGGTGGAGAACACAGGAGTGCAATTATTGGACCCCTTAAGCCCCAGCATACGCTTAATTAACGAACAGTTCCGTGACTTCAGGTGGGTTGACTACAGAATGCCCCATCTCTGACGCTGCCGCTAAATTACGGCCACAGGAGCTACCGACCCTCCTCAAACCGTTCACTCACTTCTTAACTGCATCTTTCTTCGTGGAACTGTCACTTCCAATTTTAGTAATCGCCAAAGAGTATAAAATAACGGCTTTGTGCAACATAACAGCTAAAGTTCACGAGCTCTTTTACGAGATAACCACTGTGCTAAACACTTGACAAAATTTCTCCCTAATCCTCATAATTCTCCAAAGAAGACATTAGCATCCTCATCCAGATGAGGAAAAATCTCAGAGAACTGACGCCAGGTCGCACGACTAAGTGGCGGCCTGCACGCTCACGCCCGAGACGAAACACGAGGCTCGGTCCCCGAAACCAAATCACCTTCCTCTGATTAACCCTCGGAGAGTTCGCGGTTCTGCAGCTTGAAGGCGCTCCGGGCGCTGCATCTACCCCTGTTATGAAATCACGGCTGCCTGGCTTCTAACACTGGAAGAAAGTCTTCACCACTGTTCACACAGCACATCTGAAATTTTCACACCGAGATGACAGAATAAAAATAAGATATAAGTGGAACGCCTAGACAGAATGGACGCTGTACCATTCTGAAACACGAAACAAACAAACAAAAAAAAAAATCAAATTAAAGGACTGTTGGTTAAATAAATCTTTTACAAACAGGAAAAGTGAGACTAAGACTTTTCAAAGGTGCAACAGCGCCACCTACGGCCACAGAAAGGCTTTCTACGCTGCTGGAAAAGGTGCAAGAGAAATTGCCTGCGCGGTAAGAAAAAAGATCAGCAAGGGTTTTAAAAACAGGGTGCTCAGACACCTTCACCGAAAGCTTAGCGAGCACACAGGGAGGACACGGCAGCTTCAGGGAAGGGAGCGTACTCAGCACTTGATCTGGGATCCTTAACACTCCCGAATATAAACAAGACACAGGCTCACGGAAACTAATCTGAACGGGAAGGAGTCTTGGGCGTCGGGTCCAGCCTCTTCGTTTTGCAGACAGGGAGACTGAGACCCAGGGAATCTGTCCTTCCAGCCATCAGTAGGAAAGCTTACTCCTAGTCCTTGCTTGTTGCACTTACCAATACCCAGCAGATCTATGCTAACCCTGTGTTCATAAAGGTCACATCGGTTTTTTTCTAACAGTAGGTAGGTATTCTAAGTGTCTTGCAAAATACTGCCCAAAGAGCTGGTAACTATACATCATACAACTTTGTTGAAATACAAAAATGTTTATTTACATAGTAAAACAGCATGAGTTCCCCCCTTCTATTATTCCCTCTATTTAAAAAAAAAAAAGTGATGCCAAATGAACATTTTGACTTGTTTTAACCTATTAAGAGTACAGAAAAAAATCAAAATTTTCTTCACTCACAAAAGAGATAAGCTTATTCCCTGAAAACAGCTCAATATCAAGTTTTCTAAACATACTGGCTATGTAATGTAAAGGTTTTAATGGTTACATGGCAATATGAATTCTAAGTTGTAAAAACACACGTTCTATACAAATAATCTTTAAGTTCTCCATCTTAAGGCAATTTAGCTATTCCCTATGTCACTAGAACGACACTGATCCCATCAAAGCTTCATACCCCACTAAAACAATGTAACTGGGTCCCTATCACTTTCAATCATACTCGTATTATCATATGCATATACGTATGGAGCATGCATCAGAAACAAACTGCCCTCTTCAGTATTCAGGGTTGATACTTGTAAATAATCTATGCTATTGTGACAGCAAATGCTTACTGAGCACCTCTTAGGTGCTTTGCATACAAGGCAGCTAACTCTCATAATCACACAAATTAAATAACACCACTCAAATTTCACAGGTGAGGAAATATACTTAGGCCATAAAAAGCAAGTCCCAAGTCCCATAGAATCTGCGTGCTCACCAGCAGAAAGAGAAGAGTCTAGGTTTTTACCTTCTCTCAACATTCACTAACTTCATCTTTTCTTCTGTACTAATGGCTACAGAAAACCATTTCTGTCTTTGGAGGTTTTCTCCCAACAAGCATCACCAGGGAAAAGCAAGGGCTAAGCCATTAGCAATGATGGCTGGATTTTCAAAGCCCACTTCTCTTTTGCACTGTAATCATTTTAAATGTTTTATTTTTTAGTGCTTACAGAGTTGAAACTAAAATGTTAACTTTTTACATTGTTGGCTGAGACTAAATCAATTGCAAAAATATGTCATTTCAGGGACGCCTGGGCAGCTCAGTCGGTTAAGCGTCGGACTTCGGCTCAGGTCATGATCTCACGGTCCGTGGGTTCGAGCCCCACATCAGGCTCTGTGCTGACAGCTCAGAGCCTGGAGCTGCTTCGGATTCTGTGCGTGTCTCTCTGCCCCTCCCCTGCTTGTGCCTTGTCTCTCTCTGTCTCTCAGAAACAAATAAATGTTAAAAAAAAATTTTTTTTAATATATATCATTTCAATCTATGTCCCTCTGTCTCATGGTCTCACTGATCTCTTCTTTTAAGGCCTCATCAGGCTGAGATCACTAAAACGTGGCAGTGATGAACTCACCAGTGCTCTGGAAACCAGTCAACGGGCGGCTGGTCAGAGCAGCAACCCAGAACACAAGCTGCACAGTCAGAGCAACCTGGGCCCCGGCCCCGAGTCTGCCTTCGCTGGCTGCATGACCAGGGGCTGGGGCCCAGCTCTTTCTGCCTCAGTGCCTCACCTGCAGAAAGGAGATACTGATATGTGCCCTCCAACACCTGCTGGGAGGCAGGACATAAGGACAGCGCTGAGCACAGCCACTGGCCTAGGCAGGTGCTGAGTAATCCATAGCTGTTTTGATCATGACAATGATGGTGATGATTAACACATGAAGACAGACCAAAGAGTAGAGGTAACCACAAAAAAGAAACATGTACGAGTCAATAAGCATTTCTCTTCACATTGACTGCAGAATGTCCTATTGATTTTCTTAATAAACCAAGGTTTGTCCATTAATTATAGCATTACAAGTTCACATGCAAGCTTCCAGAATAAAAGAATTTGTGGCTTCTAACTTTTGAATACTAAGAAAGTTGAAGGAAAAAAAAAAGGAGAACGAAAGCAAAAGAGGCAGGGACTACAGAATTCTTCTGCAACTACAATAACTCGATGTTAGGAGAGAAACAATTTCCTTTCATCCAAGGACGTCTGCCGGATCCGAGATGTCTGGGGTATTCTAACCGTACTCATTAATTCACATCACCAAGTCTTCAAACTACCTACTGCTCACCCTAACACTCTCGATGACATTGTCGCTGACAGTTACCCAGGGCCGGGTAGGACAGGTCCATCTCGGGCACCTTCACAGGAACCCTAGGAGGGGAATACTGTCACTACCTTCCCTGTTCTGGAGACAGAGCAACTGAGGCACCAGGAGCCTAAATGCTCCAGGTCCCACTGATAGTAAATGCTGACAGTAAAGGACAATGTGCATTTCTGCTGTTGAGGAAGGAATGGATGCAAATGCAGGGAGAATGTTAACAACCAGCTCGTCTGGTCTTGACGCCATCTGCCGTGACGTAAGAGGAGGGTGCGGCGGACAGCCCCGGGGTCACTATTCAGGACGAAACGACACGCCTGTCCGTGCCACCGAGCACGGCAGCAGACCTGAACCCTCTTCTGCGAGAAGGGAAGTAAAATCAGCCCAGCTCTGTCTGCCCTCACCTGGGCTTCACTGCACAGCCTTCCCATCGGTGCCTCCAACGGTCAGAGCGCCCGGGCGGTCTACACGACGCGAGGCTAAATAAAAACACTTCTCTACTGCAGACAGAGCAGTTTCTCAGAAAAGTTTAAACCTTTTTTTTTTTTTGCCTACACTCAGCAAAGTGGAAAAATGAAACATTTCTCTAAAAAGTCTTGAGTCTCACTAATCACATCAGTACAACAGTCTCAACACATCAGAACTCTTCAAATCACGAGGGAAACAACCATCCCCACCAGAAGGCACTCCCAGAATGTGCAGGAGACTGACTGGGGAAGCAGGAGAGCCCCACCGCAGGGCCACAGGGCCGCAGCCAGGACCACAGCCATGCACTCGGCCTCTCAGCCAGCTTTCCCTTCCCATCAAGTAACTGGGGGACGACTGAAGTCATCCAGGATGCTGTGCCGAAGAAGGATAAAATATCTTCTCTTCTAGAACCATTACAGACCCACCCATGCAGCCCTACACACAACTGTGCAGCCGCAGGAAACCAGCTCCCGAAGGTCGCGTCTCACTGTCTGTTGGTCACAGGTGAAGTCAGGACAAAATACATTCAAGCCACTCCCCTACCCAATACACATTTACTACCAAGGGCTTTCTCTCTGGGGGAAAAAGTGTCAAAGAATCTCATGGATCAAAAACCACCTCAAGGTTGTGCATGAGGCCTTGATCTCCACACTCTTTGCTCTTATCTTCATGACCTAAGCAGTATGACAAGTTCATCCCTTAAGGGCCAAAAGGCTCAAGTTTATTCAAAAACACTTGCAAGTCTGCTCCTCCAAAAAGACGTTTTACCCCTCACTGGTGCTGACAAACCTAAGCAGATCAAACTGAACTTATTAAAAGAACTTCATCGGGGCACCTGGGTGGCTCGGTCTATTAAGCGTCCGACTCTTGATTTCAGCTCAGGTCATGATCTCATGGTTCGTAAGATCAAGCCCCGCATCGGGCTCTGTGCTGACAGCGTGGAGCCTGCTTGGGATCTCCCTCTCCCTCTTCCTCTCTCTCTCTGTCCCTCCCTGCCTCGCAGGAGTCTCAAAATAAATAACTAAACTTTAAAAAAGAAAAGAGAGAAAGAATGTCATCAAACTGAAAACTAAGGAAGAGACCAAGCCCTGAATCAGCTGTTAAAGTTGACACCTGGGAAAAAGACCCAGGCACAGAACTTTGAGGCCAGTCTACCAAGAAACTTTATTCAAGTGTTCCAGAAATGAAACAATCATTGTAATCCATCAATAGTAAGATTCCATAAGATCAGTACTCAATAAAATCAGAAGAAAACGTCTCGTCCAAGATTTCTGACTCAACGGCTTTTATATTTTATGTAAACATTAGTCAGGTTTCACTCAGAGAGAAACGTAATCAACTACTCCTGCATCCTTAAGAGGCAGGGAAGGAGTCCGGGCGGGAGGAAGGCACAGAGCTTACCTGGTCGGTGTCTGTTGGCTGCTTCAGCAGGGAGAGAGCTCCCCTGGAACCTGCGAGCTCCAGTCTTACCCCCAGTTCCACCAGGATAGTGACAGATGACAGACGCGGAACATAACCCTTCAAGGGCAGCTGGGTGTTTTAAAAACAAACAAAAAAATACAATTAGTAAAGTTAGTGGCCCATCATGAGCTCAACCTGCAGGGCCTAAGAATGATCGGAACACGGAACAATTCGATTATGTAGAAGTGCCAGTTTCTCCCCAAAACAAAGATGGTTCCTCCAGATCACGGGTTTTGTTCCCAACAGGAGCGTAGCACCCACTACCTTTCCCACGCCCATGCCGAAGCTGACAACACAGAACACTGTCGGGAGACTCGAGGTCTCACTGGGAGACTGAGCACACACGTGAGACAGGCCAGCCTCTTCATCCTTGTCACCAACACTTGAGCGCCCACCACGTGGCAGGCCCAGTGCCAGACCCTGACACTACAGAGCCAGGGAGCGACAGATGCTCCGGATTGAAAACGTTCAAAAATAAGACAGCAAAGCCGGCCCACAACACCTTGCCCCGCCATACGCCCTAAAATGCATCGGTTTCCTTTGGAGCAAACACCTGTAAGCCTGTCTGGTCCTCAAAGGCAGCCACGGTTACTTAGAGTACGGCCGGCAGGCAGGCAGAGCCTAAGAATCAAGCTCGGCCCCGGGCCTTCTAAGTTACTCTACAGTGTTCATGTCTATGACTGCAACGGTCCCCAAACCTTTTGGTCTTAACACCCCTTCGCGCTGTGAAAATCACTGAGGATCACAAAGAATTTTTTTCTGTGCAGGTTACATCGACAGATATTTACCATATCTGAAACTATAACTAAAAACAGATTTTAATAGGTATGTGTTCATTCCTTTTTAAAATAATAATAATCCCACTATATATTATATATTGATGAACAATAACTATTTTCCAAAACAAAAATATAGGCTGGAAGGCTGGTACTGTTTTATATTTTTACAAATGTCTTTAATGTATGACTTGATACAGTGAGCTGGAGTCTCCCATCTACCTGTGCGTTCAACCTGTGGTGATGTCACAGGTCACGTAGCCTCTGGGAAACTGCACTACACGTTCGTGAGAGACTGGACCAGGCAAACAGCATACAGCACAGGCCGTGCCCCGCCCCCGCCCTTCTTCAGGGCCACTACCGACCCAGCTGGTCCCTATGTGGGTCATGAGCAGGGACCCTTCCTTCTGGATAAGTGCCCACCACAGGGGCCCTAATGTTACAGCTCCCTGAAGTATGGATATATTCCACCGACCAATCTCTAGCCCCCTTAAATCGAATTATGGAGTTTAAGTCCATTTTAAGAATTTCTTATATTTAATGGTTCCAGAGCACATTGCTAAACTTCCATTAAAGAACTTACTCCATTACTGTATTCTGACTTGTATTTATCGTTGTAGCTCACAGGCCTCCCGACTAATCTTTCCGGGAAAGAACCTGATTTCACTCCTTACCCACACAACATTTATTTAACAAGCGTTTATGGAACATGTACAATAAGCTGAGTTACGGACACACACAGACCACGCGTCCCACCCCACGCCGAGGAGATGGTCCCTGAAGGAAAAACGCATGTAAACACACAATTCCAGCACAAAGGGCAAGCTCCACGACAGACGGGGCTCTGGACAAGACTCTGCAGGCCCCCACTGCCTGGAGGGGTGAGGAAAGGCTATCCTTTGAAGTAGGTTTTTTCCTTCTTTCTCTAGTTTTTCAAATTGAAATGTAACTCACAAAACTCACCCACTGAAAAGTGCCCAAGTCAGCAGTCGTTAGTACACAGACAGTTGGGCGACCATCACCACCGTCTAACTCCAGAACGTTTCCATCAGCCCCAAAAGAAACTCCACGGCCACCTCTACCTCTGGCAGCCAGGAATCGGTTCTCTGCCTATTCTGGACATTCCAGCTGACAGGTGGCCCTTTGTGCCCGGCTCCTCTGAGTCTACGTGCTGCTATCAAGGTCCGTCGCAGTTTATGTCTTTCATGTTATGGAAGGACAGGGGACGTACCACGTGGTTCTGGTTTCGGGTGTATGCCACACGGACCGGACGACTCCATACGTCACTTCGGCGCTCCTCGCGACAAGCGCGGTCACCCTCTGTCACCACTCCCCGGTATTACGGTATTACTGACTATCCTCCCTGTGCTGTAACTTTTCACATTTTCACGCCTTCATGACATTCCACTGTGTGGACATACCACGTCTGGCTGACCCGTCCACCAGCTCGTGTACACACGGGGTTCTGAAGAATGAGGGTAGGAGGTGACTTCGGTGGGGAATGGCATTAGCAGAGGGCAAGATGTGCTTAAAAACAAACAAGCCCAGAGGAACACGGAAAGACAGCCCACGATACAGGACAGTGTGGGGGGGTGCCTGCAGGATGCCAGGGCAGGCCCGGGTGGGGACACGGCGGCAGACACGGCAGGAGGGCTGTCCCCGCCGATCCCCGACACCGACCAGACAGCCGACTGCCTCTCCTCCCTCATCCTTCGTTTTTAGAATTCCTTTTCATTTTTCTCTTTTCTCTTATTGCAAATAACAGTTGCTACAATCACATATCTGATATCTTCATGAGATGACCTTACCTCCGAGCCACAGGAAGTCATTGACTGAGCGGAGAAGTTCCACGGACATGTGGTAATGCACCAGAGAGTCCTGCAGCATCCCGGCCTGGAGGCACAGGTCTCCCACGTGCTTCCGCATGCGCCCCTGGCACCGCTTCTTGTAATGTCTAAAAAACACAACGCGTGGAAATGTGTCACTGCTAGCACGCACGACTTCTGCCCCCAAAGCACACTGGCTAAGCACGATTCAACCCTCTCACTACAAAAAAAAAAAAAAAAAAAAAAAAAAAAAAAAAAATGCTAAGAAGGCAACGTTAGGCTCTGTAATTGAGAGGCAGCAACCATCATTGCCAGTATGTGAGCTGGAACAGTCCCGACTTCAAAAACACCTGCCAGGTTATTTCCTAGAGGGACGAGGTACATGTGA
This sequence comes from Panthera uncia, assembly GCF_023721935.1. Classification (NCBI taxonomy): domain Eukaryota; kingdom Metazoa; phylum Chordata; class Mammalia; order Carnivora; family Felidae; genus Panthera; species Panthera uncia. The sequence continues at coordinate 3,301,856 of NC_064812.1, read as the reverse complement.
CTTCCACCATGTATTTCCCTCAGACAATATTTGAGTGGGATTTTCCTTCACAAATTTTCCTACTGTAACGTCAGCATGAGAAAGTTTATGTTTCAGCTTTTTAGAAAATCAATCACCTTCCACTTCCTTAAATTCAAACCTACTATTATTTTATAAAGAGAGTGATGTTTGTATCACAAGCCAGCCGTTGGCTTTTGCAAATAAGACCTTTATCTTCACTACTTTAGAGCCAGCTTCAATAATGCCTTGAGAGGGCGGGGCCTGGGGCGTCACCAACAGCTCCTTAAATATTGGCAAGGATGTGCTATAAATAATGCAAAGGCTTCTCACTCCATATCAACTCAAAACCAAAAAAAATTGTATCAAAATATTCGTTTATCATTTTTTAAATATTCCTATTCTTTTGAATATTAAATTTCTTCAAAGAGAAGTGTTTTTCTTTTCAAGAAAAATCGCAGCTATATTAAATTTTTTTCTCACCAAGAAAGCCATCATATCAAGAAGAAAAACCCCTACAGGAATCCAAAAGACGTGAAGTTTCTAGCTAACTGAGTGTTATTGACAGATCTCAGTACAAAGTTAAATCCTCACAGATCTAACTCTAACAAACACTATAAACTCCTTGGCCACCCCAGAGTTTAGTCTTTCTGTTCCCAGTATGGGTTGTACTAAGATCATCACGTAAGGCAGGGGAGAGGGAAGAGGAAAGCCCAGTCTCCTTCACAGCCACAACGCAGTGTTAGCATGCCCCCCTCCCCCACTAACAAGCCAGCCCTCCCCATAAGAAAACTCCACACCTAGGCCACCCTGGCATCCCCAACCAGACGCCCTCATCTCTCTCCTCCTGGATACCTCCACAGCCTTCCAACGAGCCCCTCGCCAGTCTCCACTCCGTCCCTGCTACACTCACGCCCACCCGGAGCGGCCTCCCCGAAGCATAAATCTGATTCAGTCCCCCACTTCAAACCCTTCAAGGTTCCCCAGTACAGTTCTGGCTCCCCCACTGCCCACCCCCTGCGCTCTGCAGCCTTCCCCGACCCCAGTGACCGCGGACCCCACCTTCTGCCTCACTACTTCACGCTCTCCTTGGGCCTCACCCCATTTGATTGTCAGCTTCTCAAGACAGCCTTCCCTGCCTCCTACCTCTGCACTTTGGGCAGGCGTCCCTGCTGTGCTCCTAGAACATTCTGGCTGAATCAGCTTCTGACATCTGTAAGCCCCAAAACGACACGTATGTTTTGCTTCCTACTGTGTATCCATTCCTCTCCCTGGACGCTCAGCAGCACGTTTGCTATCAATAAACAGATGAATGGATGGGTCTCAAAGGGACTGAGCTGCTCCTGCCCGGCCCAACCCCCTCCTTCCACTGAACCCAAAACCAAGAACCCTCTCCTAAAGGCCACTCCCCACTGACCCCTTCACTGCCTCCCTCTGTTGTCAGTTCTGATAAAACCCAAGCTCCTCCGAAGCCCTGTATGACAGGCCCTCTCGAGTGTCCTCTCCACCAGGAGCAGCCCCCACCCTGAAGCCTGGGACACGGACCCCCGGCCCCCCAGCACAGGACACCTTCCTCAAGGCCTCCGCCCAGGCCGCTCCCGCCACCCGGGCCGCCCTCATGGTCCCGTCACCTGGCTGGCTCTTATCCTGTCTTCAGAATACACACAGAGCCCTCTGTCTCCTGGAAATCTCCCCTCGTTATGTCCCTCAGGTCTTGGCCAGGCTGCCCCCCACAACACGACCACACTGTTACCATTCACCCCATTAAAAGCAGGGCCTCTCTGAGAGCATGTGGGGAGATGAGGAGGATGAGAGCAGAGAAGGGAGGAACAAAAAGCAAACACAGCCAGGGGCGCCTGGGTGGCTCAGTTGGTTGGGCGGCCGACTTCGGCTCAGGTCATGATCTCGCGGTCCATGAGTTCGAGCCCCGTGTCGGGCTTTGTGCTGACAGTTGGGGGCCTGGAGCCTGTTTCAGATTCTGTGTCTCCCTCTCTCTCTGACCCTCCCCCGTTCATGCTCTCTCTCTGTCTCAAAAATAAATAAACGTTAAAAAAAATTTTTAAACAAAAAGCAAACACAGCCCAAGCCCCAAAGTCAAGGCTTCTCACGTGTGTGTCACAAGCCACCGGACCTGACGGGGAACAAAACTTCCACTTAATACCCATGAAAACATCTCACCGTGATACCAACATGCAGGGACTTTTCACCCTACTGAGTAAAATAAGACAACAATGTCAACAGAACAGAAGTTCAGGACGCACCGCTGTGTTCTCCGTTCCAACCGGAAAAGGACTCGGCATCCAAACGCACATTTCCCGCCTCCAGCACCGTTACTGTCAACTCCCGACACGTGGCTCAGCGTGCGAAGACTACCTCGGTGCTGAGTGCCATACGTAGGGACTAATCGGCACCTTCCCCCTCCCCTGCCCCCTTCCCGTCTTAAACTGGCATTATTCCCCCTCGCGACAGAAGCCCCGTGACAGGCCCTCACTCTTCTCTGAACCCGCAAATATCGTGCCTTACCCTTAGAAGGGTCAAAACAGAACTGCTTCCTCCAAAGTAACTATTGACGTACTCAGGAGATTCTTTTAAAGTCTTTGCGGGGGGAAAGACTATTCCAGAACTATCCACCAATCCTACAGGTCAGCTCCTGCTCCCAGTCCCCCCAGAGCCCTACCCAACGTGCCTTCTGCTCCACGGGACAGACCAGGAGTCTGGGACGCCCCCACTCCTCAGGCCTCTGCGCCCTCCCTCAAGGACCAGCGCGGCTCTATCCCACCGCCCCATGAGACTCTGGCTCCCAGGGGGCTCTCCTCCACCCTCCTGCTGCAGGAGCAGTCCTCCCGGGATGTAGGTCCAGCACACCATCCCCCCCGGGGCTTCCTTAGCAGCTGCCCTGCCCTCCAGTGCTTTTAAGATAAATGGCACCAGCTCCCAAAATCCCATACCGGGCTTCCCTCCAGCCCACTGGTCACAGCCCGGCCCCTCCTCCCACCCCAGTCTACACCTCGCTAGGTGAGCTCACCCACACCCTTGGTTCTAAACACAAGCCACATACCGACACCTCCCAGGGTGTCTCTCCAGTCCACTCTGTCACCTGCACTCCAGGCTCATAAATCCAACTGCCTCTTTGAAACGGTCACTTGAATATCAAACGAATACAGGCATGTAAAAACACGTCCAACATTCGCTCTGGAATTTGACCCCCAGCAGGTACCTCCAGTCCTTCCCAGCAGACAGCCCCACCACATGCCCAGCTGTTCAGGTCAAAACCCTGACTTTCTCACTCGATTTCCTCTTTTCCTCACCCCGCCCCCCCGCCCCCGGCCCAGTGACGAGCCGTGACATTTCTGTCCCTAAGTATACCTCAGTGCAGGACACGGCAGGCGTGCGCTGAGTGTCACAGCCCTCTGAAGAGAGGGAGGGCTCTCCTGGCACCGACACTCAGGGAAGGCACGTGGTCTCGCACAGGAGGCCAAGAAGACGGCCCAGAAAAAGAGGCTCATGCCTGTCCCGCAGTCTGAACTTTGAAGGGTCCGAGGTCTGGGAGAGCTCCCGCTGAATGGACCTACCTGCCAGAGGTGAGCAGGTGAGAAGGGAGGAGGCCGGGCAAGGCCACTCTTACACCAGTCCCCTGGGGCCTAGGGAGCAACGGGAAAGGTCCCGTGTTCCGGGGCACAGCCCGGCCATCATAGCATCCCTGCCCTGCCTTTCTGAAGGCGGACGGCTTCTCGTACTTGCTACACCGCACTCCTGCTTTAGTCCCCCACCCCGGAACATGAGGGACTCTTTCTGAAAGTCCAGCCAGTCTCAACTGAGGCAAAGTAAACGAAGGACGAAAGTATTCCCCTTCGGGCCAGAGCATTAAAGAAGAAATCAGGGCCTCCTGGCCAGCACGGTGGCCGCGGCAAAACCTCCCCCCCCGGGGGAGCTGGGCCGGGGCGGGGGAACACAAGGACCTGGATCAGCCCCAGGTTCTCCCTCCAGGACCGAGCTTGGTTAACTGCTGGAGTTCCCCCGCCGCAAACTAATGACACGCCCTTCAGTGACAGACGTGAGCCTCAACAAACACAGAAACGGCTAATTCTCACCAACACGGAGTTTCATGAAGAATAAAGGCTGGTGCAAGTAAGGGCCCGCTCGACCGCTCAGGTGAACCCCATGACCCGGCTCTGCATGCCTACTGGCTAACACAGAAAGTCAGCTGTGGTCAACCACAGAGGTCCCTGTGTCCACAAGATCCAAATGAACCAGCTATTGAGAAGGCCACGTTTTCCTAATGCTTAGAAACAGTCCCTGTCATAAAAGGGCATGAGACCGGTGCAGACTGTTGGACAGTCTCTGCCCTTTTATGAGGGAGAGCTGCTAAGGTGAAGTGAAGTCAGTAGCATGCTGCGGGGGTGGGCAAGGGGCAACCGTGCCCTCCTCGGCGTCCCTTCGCGTCCCTGCACCGGCGACTGCCACGGGAGCTAAAGCACCGTCATGCACATCACACAGCAACAGCCAGGAAACACGTGCCCGAGGTGCTCATTCAAAAGCCAGAATGGAGCGAGGGGCCGCTTGTCTTAGACTTTACAGGTTAAGATGCCCGGCGGAAAAGCCCGCGAAGCCACCCAAATCAATTAGCATCTCACTCCTTCAAAACGAACAAAAAAGATGAATCAGGGCTCATTTGTCACCAAATGCGAAGGAAGACCAAACAAGTTCCCCAAAGCAAATATTTTAAACAGATATCAAACACCCATGGGTTACGCGCTAAAAAAGCAAAAAAAAAAAAAAAAAAACTTTTAATAAGATGATTCAAAAATAAAAAGATGATCAGAGTAATATGGATCCAGGCAGTGGTAAGTTTTGGTTTTTTAAAGCAGTAAAGGCAATGAGGAGGCAGCACACAGGGAAATCTAGCTATTTTCAAGGCAATATGTTCACAGCCTACCTTTTCAGACCCAACAACATACTCACAGGGCGGTATGAGAGAAAAAAAAAAAGGAAAAGAAAAGAAAGAGGAACAAGCAAAAATTAGAAACACACAAGAACAAAAATAACTTTCACGCCTACGACACTGCACATCCAGGAACCTACCAAGGGGCTCTCATGAGGCCAGGGGCACGCGGGATGTTCAAGTGAAATACACCCGCACCCCACGTTACTGGGAAGTGTGGGGCCTGCACTCAGCCGAGTCGGCCACGGGGCCTATCCATGTGGCCAGTGCACCAACCGAAACTTGGCCTTCACCTAGACATTTCCTTGTGAGCTGCAGAATATGATCTCATTTCAGTTGGACGCTCCTACAAGAGCTGCAGGAACGGAACCCGCTACACAGCAGTGAGAGCAACAGTGTTAGCAGAGATTACAGAAGAATGTATTTGATTTGAGGTCAAAAGAGAGCTGAGTGTTTACAGCACTCAGAGCAGAATGGACCCACTGGGAGGCCAGTTCAATCCACTGCCGCTTTTCCGGGGCCTAGAGCCACGCCTGGCATGTGGAGGCCCTCACTCGATGCTTGCTGATATTATTACCCGGCACGTGCCAGGCAGTGTCCCAAGACAGTCCTGTCACTCCCTTCAAACCGTGAGCATAGATTTCAAAGGGCAAGAACAAGCTGGCATTCCCTGGTGGGTCTGCAACCTCAAAGCCAAGAAGTCGATGACTAAAATATGTCACTGGTGCCTCGTGTAGCAAAGGAGGATGTCCCAGGCATGGGGTCAGAGCGGGGTTCCCAGCTGCCTTTGAGGCTTCAGCCTCTCCCCCACTGGTCTGGGCGGCAGGGACAAGCCAGTCCGTGCCCGCACCCCAGGCCGCTGCGGCTGGGGAGTGCAGGGGCTGTGTGCACGGTGCAGCCCCGTGTGGTAAGGGACAGTGGCCAGGGCACCCGCCCCACTGAGCACCGCTGTGGAGAGGGCTCAGTGGGCACCATAGCTCTGTCCCTCGTGGCTGACCAGCTCCTACACCTTGCCACCCCGGCCCCAAGGCGTAAAAGGGGAGGACCAGCATGTAGACCACAGGGCCACCGGGAGGACTGAGCACAGGTCACAGGTGCAACATGCCTGCCCCTTCCTTAGGCCACTAAAAGTGCGTGGCGAGGAAATGAACACCACCCCAGACCCTGCAAAGCACCACAGGCAGGTGGAACTTGGGCTACTCTGTGCTCCCCACTCACAGGGCTGGCCTAGGGCCTGGTTTTTCTCGGTTCTGTGACAATTTCTCCTCCAACTTACCAACAAGCAGAAGGGCAGTGTTTGACCTTAGGTAAATTCAAGAAACTTACTGACCACCTACTTTGCAGTGGGCACTCTGCCAGCATGCACACTGGGTTAATTAAGCCTCACCCGGGAGACCCTGATCCACAATCTACAGAAAGGGACACAGAGGGGGACCTGGGTGGCTCAAGTCAGTTAAGCATCTAATTTTTGATCTCAGCTCAGTTCATGTCAGTTCGTGGGATCGAGCCCCACGTTGGGCTCTGTGCTGACAGTGCTTAGCCTACTTGGGATTCTCTCTCTCTTCTCTCTGTCCCTCCCAGCTCGTGTGCACATGCTCTCTCTGTCTCTCTTTCAAAATAAATAAACTTAAAAAAAAAAAAAAACAAAAGAAGAAGAAGAAGAAGAAGAAGGGGCACCTGGGTGGCTCAATCAGGTAAGTGTCTGACCTTGGCTCAAGTCATGATCTCATGGTTGGGTTTGAGCCCCACATGGGACTCGCTGCTCTGAGTGCAGAGCCCGCTTTGGATCGCTCTGGATCTCTTTGGATCGCTCTGATCTCTATGGATCGCTGTGGATCTCTATGGATCACTCTGGTCTCTTTGGATCGCTCCGGTCTCTATGGATCGCTCTAGATATCTATGGATCACTCTGGTCTCTTTGGATCGC